>NW_007742268.1:33083-34286 GCF_000696425.1 Galeopterus variegatus
AAGACCGGGCTTGTCTTTATCTCTGCACCTCCTCATTGTTTTATGTTGTCTTTTACAGCTGGATGAGGTGTTCCTAGGACTCATTCCTGGCAGTATTGTGGTCGGTGTGAGGCTAATGTTTGTTGAAGGAGAGGAGTTTTTTGATCCAGGTTAGAAGTTCAGTTTTCCAAGTGGATGAAACCAATTTATGTCAATGAAAGTCATCAGCTGATTTTTAGTGTCTGCCCATGGTAAGTAGCTTGCCTGTGACTCAGGGAAGTTGTATATCTCATCGTGTCTATCAGAAGAGCTGTCTGTCAGGTGTGCACTCAGGAGATCTGAGTTCTAGTGCTGATTCTCGTGCTAAGTAGAGGTAGGACTTGAACATTTCACAGGCTCTGTTTCTGCATCTGCAAAGTGAGCGTGTTGAAGCAGGTCAGGGAGCCTGGATATGTGGAATTCATCTCCAGTCCCACATTCCACACCCAGGGTGGGCATCTCTCACTGGCCACAGCCCCCACCCTTGGCTTCTTGGAGTGTCATTCCCTGAAGCCCCCACCAATCCACTGGGGTTGGTATCAGGGGGGTAACCTATTTAACCCCCATGCAGGAGGTTACCTTTGAGGTTCTTTTAGCTCTAAAGATTGTGGAAAAGTCCCTGATTTTTCTCCCAACATCACTGTAGTGAGCGGAAGAGTGTCCCCTCCAAATTCATGTCCACCTCGAGCCTTCTTTGGTGACTTTATTGGATAGGGTCTTTGCAGAGGTAGTTAGTTAAGATAAGGTCATACTGGATTAGAGTGGGCCCTAAATTTAGTGACTAATGTCCTTAGAAGAAGAGACAGACACATAGGGGAGAGCACCACGTGGTGACAGAGGCAGGGATTGGGGTGATGCGGCTGTAAACAACGAGTGTCGGGGATTGCCAGGGATTGCCAGCAGCCACCAGAAGATAGAAGAGGTGAGAAGGATGTCACCTAGAGCCTTCAGAGACAGCTCTGCTCTGTTGGCTCCTTGATTTCAGACTTCCAGCTGGTGAGAGGAGAAATTACTGTTGTTCTAAGCCACCAAGTTTGTGGTAATTTGTTACGGCAGCACTAGGAAAATAGTGTATGCGTACTTCTTATTTTTATTTAAAAACCATCCATTGTGTTTACTTTGCCTAATGCTAGTATGTCCTCAAGTCTGTCTAGAGAAGCCCAACGTTTTTGCAAGATGTCTTTT
>NW_007742268.1:35506-36375 GCF_000696425.1 Galeopterus variegatus
TTTTGCCATGCCGTGTATGGTGGAAAGGACCCAACATCTCTCTGACTTTTTGTAATAATGTAGACATTGATAAAAAGCTCCTTTTCCCAATTAATAGATGAAAGCATATGAATTATTTTATATTTTTGTGGGACATATGTTTAGTTCAGACTCCCTGAGGTCTTATTCAAATTATCGAAAACCTGGCCTCTACAATGTAATTCACAGATGGTACTGACTCTAGCCAAAAAAGCAAAAGGGAAAAAAAAGACTGTGTTCCAAATACAAAACTACTTGAGTGTTCTGAGCAATAGGGTATTATGGGAACAGTGTTGGACAAGGTGCTATCAGAGAGCCTGCCCCCCACTTCTCCCACTCTGGACCCAGCAGGGCTCCTTCCCTCTAGGTGATGGGGGCGGGGGGGTATCTTTTCACTGTCACTTTTATGTGTCTTGTTCAAAGTGACCTCCAAGCTTTTGTCCATGTTTTTCTGCCTCAGACACCATCCCCTCTTTGTCAAGTATTTTCATATGTTATTTAATGATCTCAGCACCCTATAAAGTGAGTGATTATTGTCCCATTTTGTAGACAAAGAAACCGAGGCTCAGGGAGACAATCGGTAACCTGGCATAGGTGACACAGCTAGTAAGGAGCAGCGCAGAATCTGAACTGAGGTCTTCCTGATTCTGAAGCCCATGTGCCCTCAGCCCCACCTCAAAGGGCATTTGTGGGAGGGGTAGGGACTGGCTCGAGCGAACAAAGGTGGACAAGGACACAGGCTAGGAGCGGAAGCTGGTGGAATGAGAGAAGGCGAAAGAACAGGGAAGCAGATAGCATGAGATGCGGCCAGAAAGAGAGGAAGGCGCCGTGTTGTCAAGGGCTTGGCTGTC
>NW_007742268.1:37269-39002 GCF_000696425.1 Galeopterus variegatus
GAGGCATCATCTTCCTGTGAGTCACCTCAGAAATACTGGGAGCAAAGAGCCCACTGTCGAGAATTATTCTTGCAATTTGGCAGTGATGTTGGAAGACATTTCAGGTATCTTTGTGGTAATTCTCTTAGAAGGGGGCTTTCTCTTGTGCTCGCTGAGTTTGACTTCAGTCTGACAGGTAGAGCCCTGGGCACTTCGGGCTGGTCTTACCCTGGGTTTCCATGGGGAAGTGTCATCCAAAGTGGCTCTGAAGGTGATTCAGAGGACTGCTTGTGGTCTGTGAGGCTGACCATGTCACATAGGAAGGGACTGTGACACTCTGGCGTGTGGCCCCAGTACACTGAGTGAGAGGCCCGTGATCACTCCATTCACAGGGCAGGACTTGTGAAGGATGAGGTCTGAGTCATTCTTGTGCTCGGTGCACTAAGGGGGACAGGGGCGTGGGCTGGCTGGTCGCAGGGTCGATGTGCACCTCTTTCTGAGTTCTGCAGCACCTTCTTCTCGGGCAGGTTGACTGTTTTTTGACTTTAACATGAATGAGGAGTTGAGGATTGACTGAAGTCTTTCAGTGTCCTGGAAAATAGGACCTTAATGGGGATAAGGCTGCAAAGCGAGGCTTCAGTCTTCCGCAAGGGCTAAAGTCAGTAAAGTGGGAAAAGGCACTGTTCTGCATTTGAATTGAACTTGTATTTGGGAATTCCTCTTTCTGCCCAAACGTTGTGTATCAGGCTCTGGAGGAGTGATTCTTAATTGGAGGTGATTTTGACCCCCAGGGGACGCTTGGCAATATCTGGAGATGTGTCTGGTTGTCACATCTTGGGGGAGGGGTCCTACTGGCATCTAGTGGGTTAAGGCCTGGGACACTGCTGGACATCCTACAATACACAGGACAGCTTCCCACAACAGAGAATTACCTGGCCCCTCATGCCTGTAGGGCTGAAGTTGAGAAACGACCCAGTAGGCTTCCAGCACAGTCTTTCCATCTTCACCAGTGTCTGCTGGAGAGGACTCGGCACACCCCGCACAGCTGTGGGTTTCAGCACAGCCAGGGAAGCCCCCAAGTGGAGGTTGGTGGAGAGAGGCTGGCATGGCCAGTGGTGAGGAAACAGACGTGGGCCAGACCAATAGCTGTGTACGCTTGCGCAGGCTCTTCCTATCTGTGTTTAGTTCCTTTAAATGCTATATGAGGGGAGCCAACCAGGAGGCCTCTGAGACCCTTTCCAGAATTCACATTCCAAAATTTTAGAACTGACCCTCCATTCTCATAACCTGGGCATGACTCAAGTAATGTGGAGAAGAAATTTGATGAGACCTCATTTTCTTTGCCTTTCTTGCTAGTTTTTATTTACATTTTTTTGTTCCCAAAAGGTAGCAAGTGCACAGTATTAAGGAAATAAAGTGTCCCCTCTCATGGTGATAAGCATGGAAATGTTTCTTTTATGTCAAAGAGAAGTGAATTTAATATATTTGAAATGTTTCTGCCCGGTGATGGAAAACCCGACGTCTGATTACTTACAGTAGACAGGCGTTTTAAGTGGCTCTCCCAGGATACCACCCAGGCTGCAAGGGATGTCCCCAGACACATCTGGCTCTGAGAGAAGGAGTCCTATGGGTGAACCAGAGAAAGCCTGTGATTCCAGCGTGTCTGGCTATTCCCCAGCCGATGCTGCAGACGTGAAGTCATCTTGAGTAGCTATCTCAACTCCTACCCCTTACAGACACACATGCACACACTC
>NW_007742268.1:40945-42096 GCF_000696425.1 Galeopterus variegatus
CTTTTAGTGGAGAATGTTATTTAGAAACTGAATCTGGACACTAGCTCTGTTGATTGCTGCCGGGGTATTATTATTTTTATGAGTGTGTATTGGTATTTCTAATTCAAATTTAACATTACTGAGTTTGTTTCTTTCAAATCCTTAACTTTGTATTCATATCTCTCTGCTCGGTTCCTAATACTATTAACACTATTAACACATTNAAGTCATCTTGAGTAGCTATCTCAACTCCTACCCCTTACAGACACACATGCACACACTCTCACACACACACACACACACGCACACACGCACACTCCTGGGGACTCTTGATTCTCTGTATCAATGAATGGATAATGTGCACAAGGTAGCAAAAGCTGTTCCTCCATTTGGGTTAGAAGAACAGTCTTTGTCTTTTTCTCAGAAGTCTTCTCTAAATATTCATTTCCTGGTGTGGCCATAACAAAGTATCACAGACTGGGTGGCTTAAACAATAGGGATTTATTTTCTTACAATTCTGAAAGCCAGAAGTCCAAGGTTAAGGTGTCAGCGGGTTGGTTTCTTGTAGGCCTCTCTCCTTGGCTTGCACACGGCTGCCTTCTCTCTGTGTGTTCACATGGTCTTCCCTCTGTGTGTGTCCAGATTTCCTGTTCTTATAAGGACACCAGTTATATTGGGTGAGGACCCATCCTAATGACTTCATTTTTTTTTCTTTCTTCCTTTTTGTCTTTTTTCGTGTCCGGCAATGGATCGCAACCCTCAGTGTTGCCCCCGGACCGGACCGGGACCGGCAACGGGATCGCAACCCTCGGTGTTGCGCCCGCACCTCGCTCAGCCAGTGAGCGGGAACTGGTCTGTATGTGGGATCCGAACCCTCGGCGGGAGCGCCACCATGCTCCCAAGCGGCGCACTGTAGCAGTGCGCCACCGGGCCGGCCCACCTAATGACTTCATTTTAACTTAGTTCCCTCTTTAAGACCCTATCTCCAAATAGTCACATTCTGGGGTACGGGGGGTTAGGACTTCAACATGTGAATTTGCCTGGCAGAGGGGGCGCAGTTCACTCCACAACGCCTGTGGAGATGTGTAGAAAGCTGGATAGGGCTTTACACATGTAATTATGTTACTGCTGCTTGTTTCTTTTACCTTCTCATTTTTTTTTTTTTTTTTTTT
>NW_007742268.1:42533-44410 GCF_000696425.1 Galeopterus variegatus
AAAAAAAAAAAAAAAAAAAATGAGAAGGTAAAAGAAACAAGCAGCAGTAACATAATTACATGTGTAAAGCCCTATCCAGCTTTCTACACATCTCCACAGGCGTTGTGGAGTGAACTGCGCCCCCTCTGCCAGGCAAATTCACATGTTGAAGTCCTAACCCCCCGTACCCCAGAATGTGACTATTTGGAGATAGGGTCTTAAAGAGGGAACTAAGTTAAAATGAAGTCATTAGGTGGGCCGGCCCGGTGGCGCACTGCTACAGTGCGCCGCTTGGGAGCATGGTGGCGCTCCCGCCGAGGGTTCGGATCCCACATACAGACCAGTTCCCGCTCACTGGCTGAGCGAGGTGCGGGCGCAACACCAAGGGTTGCGATCCCGTTGCCAGTCACGAAAAAAGACAAAAAGGAAAAAAAAAAAATAAAAATAAGTAAAAAAGTCAACTTTATTGAGGAATAATTTACATATAATAAAATATACCTATTGAAAGTATTTTGAGTAAATGTATACACCTGCAAAACCACTACTACAGTCAGTTTAGAGAACATTGTCACCAACAGAAAAAGTTTCCTTGATCCCCTTTGCAGTCGATCTCCCCTCCACCTGTCCCGCAACCCTCAGTCAACTAATGCTGTATTTTCTTTCTCTGAAGGTTAATTTTACTTTTTCTAGGATTTTATGTTAATGAAATCATAGAATAGTACTCTTTGTATAATGTTGAGAATCATAAAAGTTGTGTTTATCAGTAGTTCATTCCTTTTTATTGCTGAATAGTATTTCATTTTATGGACATGTCGTAATTTTTTAATCCAGTCACCTGCTGATGGATTTTGGATTATTTCCAGCTTTGGGATATTATGAATAAAGCTGCTCTGAACATTCTTGTGTAAGTCTTTGTGGATTTATGAACTCATTTNGATTTTTGCTTGAATTATTTCATGGAGGGTGGCAAATGATGATTTTTCTAATTCTACCATTAGCTGCTATTCCTAAAAAGGAACTCTCATGGTCAATTTTTGCAGAAAAGGGTTGGTGTAATAATCACCTCTACTGGTGACAAATAAATCTCTCTCTGTGACTCTTACTATAGACTCATAGGTTTTTATTTAATCAGTGTTTTATAATCAATTACAATCATTGCCTCGATACTCAAATTATCCCACATTTGGCCATCAAGATCCTTTCAAGCTTTTATGTCCTTTGAACATGCTCCTCACATTCTTTAAATACTTTCCTGCTTTCTTGCACAGAAAATGGCCTGGGCTTATCTTATACTTTTATTTCCAGACATGGGATTATCCATGTCTCCAAAAAACCCTGATTCCTTTTAGTGGAGAATGTTATTTAGAAATTGAATCTGGACACTAGCTCTGTTGATTGCTGGCCGGGGTGTTATTATTTTTATGAGTGTGTATTAGTATTTCTAATTCAAATTTAACATTACTGAATTTGTTTCTTTCAAATCTTTCAAATCCTTAACTTTGTATTCATATCTCTCTGCTCGGTTCCTAATACTATTAACACTATTAACACATTTACTTATTCGCTTTATGCTACAAGATACATAAAATAGTTTCAAAATTATACTGTCAATTACTATTAATAATACAGTTCTGATTGAAACACAGTAATTCTTTGCAGCTCAGTTTTGTCTGTAGTATGTGGTATACGTCTAGTAGGATGTATAGTCAGTATTGAGTTCACATGCTGTGTGAAAGAATTTTTTTTTTTCTGTTTTGTTATGTTGCCAACTTGCTCCTCTAGTTCGGTTATTTTGTTTACTCTTAAAATTTTTTTTTAATTTATGGTTTGCTCTTTTTAAAAAAGTCAACTTTATTGAGGAATAATTTACATATAATAAAATATACCTATTGAAAGTA
>NW_007742269.1:0-225 GCF_000696425.1 Galeopterus variegatus
AGCGGCACACACCAATCCCACTCATTACTGCTATGCTCACAAAAACACACAAACCTTCCCACGTAGAAAATGAGAGTTAAGTGCCTCTTCTCTGATGTTCACTACTACCGCACACAGGAAGGGACTCAAAGGGAGAAAGACAAGAAAACATATTAAGTGTTAACACAACACTACAAATAGACCATTTCTCTAATGAGTTTGGGTCTCCCCCATCATCCAAAAAGC
>NW_007742269.1:2348-2901 GCF_000696425.1 Galeopterus variegatus
TGATTTTGTTTTTCATTTATTTCAAAGTTTCACAAAATTATTAGCTAGAAAACTGAGCTGACATTCTCTCTCATGAATTATATTCAATGTTTCTTAAATAAGGTAAATATTCTTCCACACTGCGAATTAGCTAAGGCATCCGTACTCTAAGACCATGTAATTTTCGCATTCACTGAAAGTCAACTAATATGCTGAAGTTAATCTGCATAGCGTTTAAGCAAATATGGAACTTTCCATACAACATGCCACTCACATACTCACTTTAAACTTCAGAGGGAATAACATTTTATAGTTCACTATTGAAAATGTGTTTTGATCAGTTTTAGTCCTCCAAATCCCCCAAATCACAAGAGTTGCCTAAGAAACCATATTCAAGATTAGATCCAAGCAAACAAAGACAACTTGTAAAATCAGGATTTTGTTAATTTTTATATAATAAAACTTGAAACACTATCACAAAATAATATATAAAAATTGTGACTCCCTCACCATTAATTTCTAATCATGTAAAATTGTTTTAGAATGTTACAAAAATCTTTCTGATAACTAAGAA
>NW_007742269.1:3662-9345 GCF_000696425.1 Galeopterus variegatus
ATATAAAAATTGTGACTCCCTCGCCATAATTTCTAATCATGTAAAATTGTTTTAGAATGTTACAAAAATCTTTCTGATAACTAAGAATTTATAAAAATAACCCACAATATAATTCAATTCAAACAGGATCAGATTGGGCACGTTTTCTTCTATTTCTTTCTAACATAACTAACGCCAAAAGTTTAAATGTCTAATTTTCATAGTGAGCATGTGCTAACATGTTTGATTTAGAAATGTTATTTTTCCAAAATATTAAGTGAGTTTATTCACAAAATTAGATTTTCAGTCCAGATAGAACACCACATAAACCTACGCTTAAGAACGAAAGCAGCACGTAAAGAGCGCTAAGGAAGAGCCCATTCCTTGGTTCTCTTAAATTTAAGATGTGCATCCAAAACATGCAAGCACTGAGGAAATATTTAAAAGAGCAATATGCTCATGGTATAATAACTCCCTTATAAAACAAAATTAAGTTTTCGCACTGCTCCACCTAACTAACAGAGCAGCAAAACTAGAAAAACATTTAGATTCAGGTCCAGTTGCCTGGCAATTGCATGTACCAGATACTGGCTTGTTGAGGGACTTTTCCCGGTCCAGCTCAGTTTTCGAGGGCATGGGCACTGAAATAGCAGGGCTGTTGCACAGTGCCTAATTGGAGTCATATGCCACCAAGCCATGGAAACCATTCTCTCTGTGGAAGCTGATCACTTCTTGATGGCGATCCTCCATGCTCTGTGCAAACTATGGCAAATGAAAAGAAAACTCCATCAGGTGTGGGGTCAAGCTGCAGCAGCATGCTCAACAGGCAGACATGATTGTACAGAAGCTAAAAAGCTACAGATGTGAGAACCATCCAACACAGACAGTCAAAAAGCACCCTAATAAAATGTGCAGCACATGCTCCTGTAAGAAATTTCCACGGGAAGTCAGATTTCAGTCATCTCCTGTAAGTAAACATCTGATCCCATCTAGAATTATAAATTAATTTTTGATTCTTGTCAAGCTCAAAGATCACCCTGCTGAAAATACACAAAGCTGGCTGACCCCTGGGATGGTATTTTGAAGAAAGAGAGGGAAAGAGGGGAAAAGAGAAGAGGAAAACAAAAAGGTGGGAAGGAGGGAGACAGGGAGAATCCACCCACCCTCCGGGCAACCAAAACAATTTCTCCAAAATAGACCAAAAGTACCAAACAGGTAACATGAACAGAAGGATTTGTAAAAAGATAAAAGCCAAGTACTGTCCCTCACCCACCTGTCCACTCCCTCCCTCCCTGCTGAGGCACTAAGCATCTGGGGCTGTGTGAGGACACACTCTCACCCTGGGATAACTGCCACGTGTCCCGCACACAGTGTGTCCCGCACACAGTGTGTCCCGCACACAGTGTGTCCCGCACACAGCGTCAGGACAACCACTGGGACTCGGTCTAAATAGACCACATTTTTCATGATGGAAACTAGTAGCCAAAGCTTCTTTACTTCTGCTTGAGTCCCCATGATGAACCTCGCAGGCCAACTCAGACCTCTACAGCACATGGAGGAAGAAGCAGAGAAGCACCAGCTCTGCACTCTCTCTCCTAAAATACACCACACAAAGCACTGAGAACACTGTGCTCCTGAAATATTTGAAGTCCAAGACCACGGATTCCTCTCCTGCTGTTTCCCAAACTCATTCATCCAACTCAAATTCCATCAGGATTTTTGTTTCTATAATAGATAAGGTATTTTAGAGAAGAGTATTTTAAAAAGCCCAGGTGATTTAGTTAACAATGGAAAATTTATTCTCCACAGAGCCTTACAACAGAAAAATGTGTGCCCTTAAGTTTTTAGAACTACTGGCCAGTGTGTGGCTATAATTAATGAAAACTTAAATTCAAAATTAAGTTCTAGTGTTCAATGGTCACATGTGACCAGTGGCTGACATACCGACATACTCAATGGACAGCACATACACAGAAAATTTCCATCACCTTAGAAAATTCTTTGGACATCACTTTAGAGTTAACCTCATTTCTCACAACTTTCATAATAAAAGATCTTGAATCAGAAGATCTGATTTCAAATTTGCATTAAAAAGCAAAATGAATGAGCTATTAATTCACTACAACTCTGATTTGCAAATGATTAACAATCCCTCAATCCTCCCCAAAACCACACACAGCATTAAAATAGTTAATTACTGGAATTAATGACCGGAAATAGATAATAAAGGAATGACACCCATGAAAACAAGCTTCACACCTGCACAAAGGTAGGAGCTCTCCTACATGGCCTTAGCTCACCCTTCCCTTCTCGTCTCCCTAGCAACAGGGGCATCAAAACATCCAGGCACCAGCTCTGCCTTGATACACAACCTGCTGGGGTGACCCGCCCAGGTACAAATGTAAATAAAATCTGATGAATCTTCCAGGTTCCTTCAACTTCTAAAATTCCAGTATTCTTTTCCATGTTAAAAACACATTATGAGGAAATACAACCTGGCATTAACAACCACGAGGATCCCAGAGAGGTCGTCCTTCTCAAGGAGCAAATAATGGAAGTGAGGTTTCAGCAGTTATTTGGTTTTAGGGGAAATATAAGATCTATCAAAGAAAATCACCAGAAAAAAAAAACCCTGAATGAAAGAATTAAAAATTGAGAGCCAAGGTGTGGTGGGTATGAGATCAATGTATGCATTTGTCAAAACTCATAAAATTGCAGGCCGGCCCGTGGCTCACTTGGGAGAGTGCAGTGCTGATAACACCAAAGCCACAGGTTCGGATCCCTTTATAGGGATGGCCGGTTAGCTCACTTGGGAGAGCGTGGCGCTGACAACACCAAGTCAAGAGTAAAGATCCCCTTACCGGTCATCTTTAAAACAACAACAACAACAACAACGAAAAACCTCATAAAATTGTACATCACAAGGAATAAACTTTAATGTATGCAAATTAAAAAGCAACTCAACCAGTATGCCAGCAGAGCCCGCAGACGGACGAATGTGTCTAACTACATTGTAACATCCACAAAATAACCTCACTGAACTGGTACCGAATCTGGTGGGGGAGAAGGTATGGAGAGAGCAACTCTGGAAAACGCAAACTGTGCTCCACTTGGTAGGTGTGTCTCCCAGGTCTAGGTGAACAATTCTGAAACTATTCTGCAAGAGCACAAAGGCTGAAGCACAAGCTATGTGAGCAGCATGTCAGAGAAGGAAGCTACAAATAGGCAAAGGGCGGAGGCTAGGAAGAAGCCCATGGTGCCAGACAGGCCTGGAGAGACCAGGGGGAACCAGCGATCAGGTGAGGAGACACATAGGCAGGTAGGTACAGAAATGGTGGCAGAGCTGGTGTATACACCGGTTAGTCCACGTGGACTTCCTTGTCACAGGGACCCTGCAGCAGGAGCTGCCGGTGCCCAGACCTGGGCTTTCCATACACTTCTCCATCACAAGGAACCTGAGCTGATACTGGAGCACACAACATGCCTTGTAGAGGCACCTTGTAGGGCCAGAAGCAAGAACGTGCTCCCAAAATAAAAAGGATGGTGGTGTCACAGGGGCCAATCCCAAAGAGCTCCCAAGGCGAGAGCTGGGACAATGCAGGCAGCTAGATAAGTAACACAGTACTGGACAGAACACAAACTGAATTGATTATAACCCTATAAAATGAATACATAGGTCCAAACTGATAAAAAAAAAATGACTACATAAATGAAGGGGGAAGAGACTATTTTCCCTACAGAAGAATTCAAAGAATAATGAACACTCCCTCCCTGACATGTGGTATTGGTCCCTCCCCCTAGAATGTGGGCTGGGCTCAGTGACTGCTCCCAGAGGACAGGATATTACACACAGCATGGGGAAGAGTGGCTGCTGCAGAGCAAGTGCCTGCAGACAGCACGTCACCCTGGCACCAGCTACACCTTGCCGATGCCTCACATTGTGTGGGAGGATGAGCAGACCATCACCCCAAATCCATAGCTGTAACTTAACCCTGAGAAAACTGCAGACAAACCCAAATCAGGGACACTCCACAAAACACCTGATCTCAGAAGTGTCAAGACCACAAGAGACAAGCAGAGGAGGTACCCCAGACCAGAGGGGGACTCAGAAGACCGAGGCCTAATGCAACGTGGCGTCCTGGATGTGGTCCCAAACAGAAAAGGATGCTGGTGGGGAAGATGGAGGAAATCTGAATGAAGTCCACAATGTAGTTAGCAAAATTCTACCAATGCTAATTTCTTAAGTGTTGCTCACTGTACTAGCTTGCAGGAAGTTAGCATTCCTGGAAGCGGAACGAAGGATAATCCAGAACTCTCTGTACTCTTTGCAACTTCTCTATAAAATTTAAAGTATCCCAAAATAAAGTTTAGTTTTTAAAAAAGTTAATATTGTACAAGACACAAGACATCAGCTGAAAGACTATTTAAAGCCACTTTATTAGGTGAACGAAGTAGTAACAGGCACCTGAAAGGTGAACCTCACAGCCTAACATAAAACTAGAAATCCACTCATAGACAGTGGAGTTGAGAGAAACAGAAAAGCCTACAAAGCATGAAATTTGGTTAACTATAAATTTAGGAATGAATGAAGAGTCAAGCAATTAAGAAAATTTATGAGAGACATTAAGGAAAGCCTGGGAAAAAATCTGGGGAAGATTTGATAAGAATGAAAAGAGGATACAATGCAAGATTTGGATGGGGATAGGAAAAAGATTCTGGGTTGTGTTAAAATAGGACTTAAGAGGCAGTCACTTAATTAAAAATAAAAATTAAATACTAGGGCTTAAGCTCTGGGGACTCGGGGTCTGGCGGACTTGAACCGCTCTGTCCTTTCTCGGGTCTTTTAGTGATTTTCACTCCACTCTTCCCTCTCTGGTGCTAAGCGACTTCCTCCTCCTTGTTTATCTGTTTCTCCTCTTCCCTGGCCTTCCAACTCCTGGCTCAGTCTGGACATAATACAATAAAATTTGTATTTCTAGTTCTTAATTTTAGAAGTGAATAAAAACTATTAGATACAATATTGGGAAGATTATTTCATTTTGAATGCCCCCAAAGTATAAAACAACTTAAAAAATTAAGCCCTCAAAAAACTGCTTACTTACAGGTGGTCCCGCAAAGGGACTAAAATCCCCACCAACCTCTGTACATCAGACTCTGACGTATGAGCTGCCTCCTTATTGGAAACTTCAGGCTAGTACCCATCGAGACTTTCTGCCATTTTAAAAGTCCCAGGACCTGGTTAATTTTTGCCACAGCTGCCATCACCACCGTATCAAAATGTCACCTTACGATCAAGGAAGCAAACCTCTCAAACTCCTGTCTGCAACCCGGAGGGATACCCAAGTTAAGCTGTCATGAAATGACGAGGGAGCTGGTGTCCAATACCACACTGCAGCTGGGGACAGCCAGCATGGGAATCAACGTCACCTCTCAGCCTCTTCCTCTCCAAGACATAGGGAAGGTGTGGTTAGTGCTTAACAGTTTATGCAGCAGCTAAATGTCCTAGTTTTGGTGCCAAGGAAGTACCTTATACTTAGGTTAAGATGATAAATTTACCAGATTCCTGGGTAAATTTTTCTCTCTCAAAAAGTTTTAAGTTTCATCACTAAAAATGCAGATACATCAAAACTCAGTATTTTTACAAGAAATAATGACTAAAAGATTCCCAAGCTTACGTAGCAAGTATAATTATTAATTCTGAAAA
>NW_007742269.1:10345-12374 GCF_000696425.1 Galeopterus variegatus
GAAAAAAGACAAAAAAGACAAAAAAAAAAAAAAATATATATATATATATATAAATCCACTCATAGACAGTGGAGTTGAGAGAAACAGAAAAGCCTACAAAGCATGAAATTTGGTTAACTATAAATTTAGGAATGAATGAAGAGTCAAGCAATTAAGAAAATTTATGAGAGACATTAAGGAAAGCCTGGGAAAAAATCTGGGGAAGATTTGATAAGAATGAAAAGAGGATACAATGCAAGATTTGGATGGGGATAGGAAAAGATTCTGGGTTGTGTTAAAATAGGACTTAAGAGGCAGTCACTTAATTAAAAATAAAAATTAAATACTAGGGCTTAAGCTCTGGGGACTCGGGGTCTGGCGGACTTGAACCGCTCTGTCCTTTCTCGGGTCTTTTAGTGATTTTCACTCCACTCTTCCCTCTCTGGTGCTAAGCGACTTCCTCCTCCTTGTTTATCTGTTTCTCCTCTTCCCTGGCCTTCCAACTCCTGGCTCAGTCTGGACATAATACAATAAAATTTGTATTTCTAGTTCTTAATTTTAGGAGTGAATAAAAATTATTAGATACAATATTGGGAAGATTATTTCATTTTGAATGCCCCCAAAGTATAAAACAACTTAAAAAATTAAGCCCTCAAAAAACTGCTTACTTACAGGTGGTCCCTCAAAGGGACTAAAATCCCCACCAACCTCTGTACATCAGACTCTGATGTATGAGCTGCCTCCTTATTGGAAACTTCAGGCTAGTACCCATCGAGACTTTCTGCCATTTTAAAAGTCCCAGGACCTGGTTAATTTTTGCCACAGCTGCCATCACCACCGTATCAAAATGTCACCTTACGATCAAGGAAGCAAACCTCTCAAACTCCTGTCTGCAACCCGGAGGGATACCCAAGTTAAGCTGTCATGAAATGATGAGGGAGATGGTGTCCAATACCACACTGCAGCCGGGGACAGCCAGCATGGGAATCAACATCACCTCTCAGCCTCTTCCTCTCCAAGACATAGGGTAGGTGCGGTTAGTGCTTAACAGTTTATGCAGCAGCTAAATGTCCTAGTTTTGGTGCCAAGGAAGTACCTTATACTTAGCTTATACTTAGGTTAAGATGAGTGCCAAGGAAGTACCTTATACTTAGGTTAAGATGATAATTTTATGCTATTATAAATTTACCAGATTCCTGGGTAAATTTTTCTCTCTCAAAAAGTTTTAAGTTTCATCACTAAAAATGCAGATACATCAAAACTCAGTATTTTTACAAGAAATAATGACTAAAAGATTCCCAAGCTTACGTAGCAAGTATAATTATTAATTCTGAAAAGCGGCTATGGGGACAACCCCGTAAGAATGAGAACTTAACGCTGTCACTTACTCCTGCTGTCTCCACGGAAGAAGCACCTCTGCAGAGAGGTCCTGTGTCTCTGGAACCAGGTGCATGAAGTCCACTGACTCCTTTACTACTTTCTGTGCTTCCTTCTCTTCATCTGTAAAAATAACAGCAGNAGTAAACACAGATGCACCCTAAGATCCAGCAAATTGTACTTCTGAGTTGAATGCATTGTCTCAAAGAGGTATTTGTACCCCCACATTCATAGCAGCAGCACCTGCAATAACCCAAAAGTGGAAGCAACTGAAGCATCTGTCCAGACGAATGAATAAACTGTGGTCTGTCCATACAATAGTATGTTATTCAGCCTCAGAAAGAAAGGAAATTCTGACACATGCCACAACATGGATGAACCTTGAAGACATCATGCCAAGTGAAAGGAGGCAGTCACAAAGGGACAAATACTGTATGATCCCACTGGATGAGGTATCTAGAGTTGTTCAACTCACAGAGACAGAAAGTAGAAGGGAGGTTACCAGGGGTTGGATAACCAGAGGTGCCAGCGGCAGGGCTGAGAAGTTGTTTAATGAGGACAGAGTTTCTGTTCAGGAAGTTCTGTAGATGGATGGTTTTGACGACTGCACAACAATGTGAATGTCCTTAATGTCACTGAACTTAAGAATGGTTACAATGGGGCTGAGCCCATG
>NW_007742269.1:14261-15066 GCF_000696425.1 Galeopterus variegatus
TCCAAACAAGTTAATTTATTCCACAGAAACAGAGAAATGCCAAATGACTGGGACACAAAAGTACTCTATTTCTAAATCGCAGATCCTTAACCACTATAGTATAGATTTACCATCACTTTGCAGATAATACAGTACATCAAGTTCAACTCTACTAAAAACAATATGCAATAGAACCAGGCATAACGAGACAGAGAAGATGGCTAAATTCAGTCAATTTTCCTAGGCAGGTAGTTACCTCTTTCATGGCTTTCACACATCTCCTAAGTTAAGAAGCATGAAAGGCATATTCAAAGATAAAACTTTTGTACCAGNGTGAATTACTTCCTTTCCATTAGTATAAAGTACAGAAAACTAAAATGAAAAGCAATGTGGGTCTAAAAGTTTGTTAGAGATAGGGTGTGTATATGTGTGTATTTCAATTTAGAAAATCAAGTCTTATTTTTAATTATTTTTCTTCTTGGTGTACTCAGAAATCTCTAGTTCAAACATTTTCATGGCTTTACAAAGACCCAAAGCTTAGAATTATTTGATTTGTTCACAGCAGAATTTCCTCACCTTGGCACTACTGATATTTTGGGCCAGATAACTTTTGCTGGGGGCTGCTGGGGGGGGAGGGGCTGCTGTTCTGTGCATTGTAGAATGTTTAGCAGCTTCCCTGCCCTCTATCCAACAAAATAAAATGTGGTTAGTATTAACATCAAAATAGGTAATACTGCGGAATATGAGAAGGAAGAGTATATAATGGCATTTAGGGAAAGTCACATGAAGTCAGTAATTCAAGCAGGTGGAAGCAGTTTGATCACAG
>NW_007742269.1:15977-17183 GCF_000696425.1 Galeopterus variegatus
GATTAAAAGATAAAAACATGATTACTTCAATAGATGCAGAAAAGGTTTGGACAAAATTCAATACACTTTCATGACCCAAACACTCATCTGAAAATAGAAGGGAAATTCCTAAACAGATCAATACCATCAAAGAAAACCTCACAGCTAACATTATACTAAGACTCGCAACAGGACAAGAATATTCTCAATTTTAAACATACCTAGGTTTTCAAANGTGTGGACCATCTGAAGGGCTTGGATAAATTATTGGACACTACGCAGGCAGCAAAAGGAATTAGAACTATCAGTGGAATCGTGGCTTGGAGGAGACGTTCTGCACCCTGGGAGAGGGACTCAGGGAGCGCTGCAGCCCTGGGCGCAGGCTGATGGGGCGACCTCACCTGGACATGCCAGCGGATGCGTTTCTGGCGGGTGCAGCGGGACACGAAGAGGGGGCAGGAGCAGAGCTGGGACGCGGGGCCCTCGCAGAGGAGGCTGACGAGCTGCGGCGGGTCTGGCGCTCGAGGGCTGCCGTGGGACCCCTTCTGCCGCCGCTGACCAGGACGAAGAGCCCCGTCGCTGCGGAAGCAGCCCTGGCCAGCGCCGCTGGGAAGCCGAGCACACGGTTCCAGGGGCGGCAGCTGCCCGGGTGGACGCAGAAGCTCCGTGGAGGCGGTGAAGGAAGCTGTCGGAGTCTTCGGCGCACAGCGGGCTCCGCCGGCCGCCCTCTTGGCACCGCCCGCCGCTCTGGCTTCCATCCCGGCTCCTGCCTGGCGCCCGCTGCAACCCGGGGCAGGTGGCGGATGGCTGCGGCAGGCGTGTGTGGGTAGCACCGAGCGTCCGGGGCGGGGCGGCCTCTATGCGGCAGTGAGGTGGCGTCTGGGAAGGGTCCTGCCGCCGCTGCCGCTGTCCCTGTCTTCCTTAGAGAAGGGGACTGCTACAGCATAGGAGAGGAAGAGTAATTTAGTTCCCTGGGGAGTACAGAAGGAACTGCGCATGCCCCAAAACGTGAGCCCCATAGCTGCCGCTGCTGCAAAAATAAATAGATAAATAAACGTAAACTCAGAAATTGGGGGGAAATCATCAATTGGACCATTACACACTAACGTAGTTCCAGAAAAGGGGAGAGGAAAGAAATAGTGAGCAGAAAGAACACTTAAAATTTGTGGCCAAAAATTTCAAATTTGATTAGAAAAAGTAATCTACACAAACAAGAAGCTCAGCAAG
>NW_007742269.1:19181-19880 GCF_000696425.1 Galeopterus variegatus
ATTTTTCTATAACTCTTCTTACTTATATATTGAAACTTCTCAAACTATTTCCTGTATCTTTTAATTCATCTTTTATATTTTAATCTTTTTCTGTTTAATTCTTTATGAATTTCTCACTACCATTTTCCACATTATCTTTTTTATTGTGTTGAGTAATGAACTTACTTTTATTACAAATTTCACACACTTAAAAATACACACACTTTCTACCTGGCACTCTTTCTGTTAGGCTGTTCTTGTTTCAGGTCCTGTTCATATTTTCTTATTTTAATGGCTGTTGCTCTCTTTCGCTTATGTCATTGAGGTTTACGTACATTCTGATGTTAAAAACCTTGTCAAACTGTCCTATAAATTCAACTTGTAAGTCTTAAGCTAATTTTCCGGTTTTGACGTCACTATTTTTCTTTTACTAGCATTATATTTCTGTATAAATGTTGTAGATTTAGTTTGTAGGCTCATTTGAGTAGAGGNTCAGTCCAGAACTAGCTACCCTTGCTGATGTTGGGCACACCACGGACCAGCATTGGCTTGGCTTGGTTCAGTTCCTCCTGCTCATGTTCCGTTGTTCCACACAAGTTGTAGCCTCAGACGGCTGGTCCCTTCAGCCTCTTCTGAAGGTGGAAGGTTCCACCCTGGTCCTGGCTGCAAGCACTGACACCTGCCTTTTATAAGACACATCCCCACTGTACTCTATATGAA
>NW_007742269.1:22059-22281 GCF_000696425.1 Galeopterus variegatus
ACTACCGAGTTCCACTGAGGGTTTCCGTCCCTAACCTGCATGTGTCCTTTGAATTCACTGATTATTACACTTTGTTTCTAACCCACCTGATACTTTTCCCTATTTGTAATCCAACATGTTCTCTTATATGAGGGTATGTCAAAAAGTCATGGAAAGATTTTTATTACATCTTAATTCTATTTTTCCACAATCTTTTTGAAGTACCCCTCTAAGTGTTTGCCA
>NW_007742270.1:0-473 GCF_000696425.1 Galeopterus variegatus
ACGTAGCATTCACATTGTATTAGGTATTTTAAGTAATCTAGAAATGGTTTAAAGTATATGGCCAGAAGTGCATAGGTTGTATGCAAATACTATGTCATTTTATATCAGGGACTTGAACATCTGTGGATTTTGGTATCTGAGCGGGCTGGGGGTGTCTGCAGTCCCAGTGAATACTGAGGGACAACTGTACACACATTTCCTATTGGATCATTAGTTTTATGAGTCTGTGATCAATGTCTTATTCATTTTTGCATTCTCAGTGTCTCACACACTCTTAGTGCTCAATTAAGAAAGATAGGAATTAACTATAAAACAGCAGTAAGTGCAAGGATCCCCTGCCTTTACTTTTACTTCCCAGAATCTAAAGATCTAATCAGCACTATAAAACACAAGTTCAAATTAAATTCCAGCTTTAACCTAACATCCTTTGCAGAATTAGATACTGGCTTTCACATGACAAAGCAAAGGTGAGG
>NW_007742270.1:2565-2783 GCF_000696425.1 Galeopterus variegatus
TTTGGAGGGAGACCCACCATAAGACACAGGATACCTTTAAATAAGCATATTTTAAATTTTCCTCAAGTAACCTACATCATTCCATAAATACTTATCTTTTTGTTTCAGATGCTGTGGTAAACACAGTGTTGTCCCCAATTGCAAGTAGCTTAAGATACATTTGTCCTATGTGTCCAACAGAAGTCTTATATGAGTAAATGACTATGACTGGGATATCA
>NW_007742270.1:4774-5471 GCF_000696425.1 Galeopterus variegatus
ATAAAACACTTTTATAATAAGTCTGATTCTAATTATTCTGTCATATATAAGAGTTTTGTTTTGTTTTTCAGAAAAAAATAAATTACATCTACCCATTTGGGAAGAGGTAACTCAGTATATCCACTCTGTTAAACACCTTGTTATCTTAAGAGTTTCAACTTGGGAGACAAAGTGATGATATATAGTCACGAGAAGCCAAAGCAGACAATGCGTATTTTATAAAGAGAGTGGGTAGACTTTTACCTGGATACAGGAGACAAAAGGTGAAAAGAAAGAGAAGGTGGTACTAAGAAAATAATTGAAGTCTTGGAGCAACTTTTGAGTGATGCTGTTTTTTTCAGACATCGTCTTAAATGTATCCATTTCTTTCAGAATTCCAGAAAACAAGCTGCTAAAGAGCTGTTTTGCAATTATTGGNAAAAAGTATGAGGAAGTTTATTTCATAGCAAAAGAAAAAAATGTTTGAAGTTCAGGCCCTCAAAAGTTATATGCTCCATTTACCCAGCAGCAGTACACATTACATGGGTTTCTCACTCCCTGAAAGTACTAGACATAGAAGGTGGTACTGTTCACTTACACATCTGAAGCAAGGGGACAAAACGGCTCCCAAGTAAAATCAGCAGTAGCCAAGAGGCGGTCTGAACTGTCCCAGCTTTTTATCTTGCCTCTCTTGGTACTTACCATCTCTTGCTTCATA
>NW_007742270.1:8781-9117 GCF_000696425.1 Galeopterus variegatus
ACTGCACCAATTACATAAGATGTCACCATGGGGGAGCTGGGTGAAGGATACACAGATGATACGAAAATTCCTGTTGATCTACGATTACTTAGATTAAATACAAAGGTTAAAAAACCTTAAAAAAAAAGTAAAGGGCTATGCAGATGAAATTTATTATTATAATCAATATTAATACTGGAAACTTAAGTGCAATAGAATATAAGGCATTATATTTCATTACCGAGCACAATGTTATACATATATATATGTATGTGTGTGTGTATATATTATGTATATATATATATATATATATAACAAGTCTTTTCGATTTTTAAAATTATTTCAACAAAGTCAAGG
>NW_007742270.1:11145-11535 GCF_000696425.1 Galeopterus variegatus
CCATGTCAGAGGGATGAATGCAGGACCTCACCCAGCGGCCATCCTGCGTTTATCAATTATTATAGAGTCCTTCTTCCCATCAGGCCACAATATCTCCCTGCAATTGTACCCAACAATCCTGGTCTTCTCCTCCTTCTACTGACCAGAACACGTTAGTTCCTTCAGACATGCCTCGTTACATTCCACGGTTAATCAGGAGCCCAGAACTCCTTCTCTAGGGAGCAAAGACAACGCCTTCCAGCAGCACCGGCCAGTGACCTGAGCAGGGGAGGGTCTTGGACATGTCCTGATTTTGGACCCCAGTCTTCAAAAGAATGGTTATAGTTACGGAGACAAGAAGAAGATGGCCATCTTCTTCCCACAGAAGATACAGTGGAACCATTCAACCAC
>NW_007742270.1:13638-14109 GCF_000696425.1 Galeopterus variegatus
CAAATATGAAAGGCAGAAACCAAAATAAATTACAGAGAAAGTGCAACTGTTAAAAACAGACCATGGAGGAAAAGAATTTCAAAAAATCATCATTCATCAGAAAGATAAGAATAGATATTGCAGCCATGAATTAAGGACTGAAGAAACACTCAGAGAACAATAAAACTCATGAAAATAAAAAATATGGTGTCATCACTTAAAGGCAAGGGTTGGAAGATAAGGTTGAAGAGATTTCCCAGTAAATAGAGGTGAAAGGAAAAAAANAACCCAGAGGTCTGATATCCAAACAGTAGGATTCCAAAAAGAGAAAACTTAGAAAACCGAGGAAGAAATCATCAACAAAATCACCCAGGATGGTATTCCAGAACTGCTAACTCTAGCAGTGTGCGCCCACATGATGCTCAGGCAAGTGGATTAAAATAGATCTGCCCCAAAGGACACTTTTATGAAAATGCAGAAAACTGGTTTAAA
>NW_007742270.1:19666-19968 GCF_000696425.1 Galeopterus variegatus
CAGCAGAACCCCCTCATGGGTGTGTGTAGGCTGGGCACCCTCCCTGCATGCCTCGTGAGCCCGTCATGGCTCCTGGCATGGGGAGGGGTGGCCGGTGCAGGGCACCCACAGGATGTTTGGCACCCCTGCAGTGCCAAAAGTGGTGGTGTCATGGCACTCCTGATGGATGAGGTGTCCTGACAGAGGTCATCTCCTTAACCTTGCCAGATCTTAAAAGGATAACTATGAAAACAAGTTTTACAAGTAGGTCACTAATACACTTTGACCTCAACCAATCATTTCACTCTCTGAATACTTCTCAC
>NW_007742270.1:21987-22280 GCF_000696425.1 Galeopterus variegatus
TGATCAGCAGCTTTCTCTTTTAACATTTACTTTTATTCTACATTGCAATTTTGAAAATAAAATGAACATTTTTAACCCCTAACGGAAGGCTCTTACCTGGCAAAATAGGTACAGAACTCAAAAAAATGCATCTTAAATCTGTAGGGCCTGAGGCAATCTCATGGGTCACCCCCTTTGTCTATGGGTGAAATGCCCTTACCTGAAGGGGTGTGGCCCCCCAGGGTGCCAGTTTGAGGGGCAAGGGCAGGCCTACCTCAGCACACACTTCAGTCTTACACTGTCTTTACCTTTTC
>NW_007742271.1:0-895 GCF_000696425.1 Galeopterus variegatus
TCTGTTGAGCTAAGAAGGGTGGGAGACACGTGGAGCAGACCTAGACTCAGTGCATACTCGGAGCCACCTCCAGCCACGCCCACATAGCCCACCTCAGCAGGGCTGCATGAGAATAAATAATTCTTGTTTTAAGATGCCAAGTTTTGTGATTTTTTCCCCTACAGCATTATCATGGCAATGCTACTTGATGTAGAAAATCACAATCTCTCTGTGCTCGGTTGGGGATAGTGAGAGTACCCACTGCAAAGACCTGTCGTCAGAATTGAACGTGTGAATGCCTGTAACGCGCAAGTGAAGTGCTCACGCGTGATAAGCTCCACGGAAGTGTATCTGCTGGGCCTTCTCCCTGGGGGTCCAGCCCTTCAGGAACTCTGGAGTCATGTGGGGCCCTCTGTTGGGCTCTCCAGCAAGGCTTTGCCTCCTCTATTCCACCAGGCCACTGTGGCCAAAGCAGAAGAGTGCGGGACTGAGACCCACACCTCAGCCCTGGGCCAGCTGTGGCCTCTTTGAACCTGTGCCCTCACTTCAATTTTGGGCTCTAAGGACTTCTTTTCTTCTGGATCCAGCCATGCATTTAAAATGACTTTTTAAGCATATATTTTATCCAGCATTGTAGGCACTTGGCAGTGGGCAGCTGTTTCTAGCTAGGTGGAAGGCTGACACCACACATGACAGCAGCATCCACCAAGGGCCTGGGGCAGATGCACTACACCTTGTGTGGTGCTCACCAGGGGGAACGGGGAGCTGTATGAAGCCCAGTGTTTGGGACGACCCAGGACACTGCATCAGAGGACTGGGCCTCTCCACACAGACCCTTTTCTATGTGAGGGGTGCGTCTGCAGCTGACTGGTGGGACCCTCTTGTCCCCAGGGTCTCTCTGTTACTGTCAAAGATG
>NW_007742271.1:4976-22279 GCF_000696425.1 Galeopterus variegatus
GGAGGATGGCCATGACTGGCCACAGGCCGACGCTGCCGTCCCATGGCCAGGCTTGCCTGCCCTATGCTGTGGGAGCCTGGGGACCAGCAGGCTGAGCTCAGGTCCCCTGACCCACCAAGAACACAAGAGGGTTAGATCCCGGCCAGGGCGACTGGCCACACCTGGCTCTCGTCCCTTCTGAATCCCTGATGACCACCCAGTATGACATCCAAGCTGCCCAGGACAAAGGACAAGACCATTGCAGTCCAGAGCTCTCTTGCCGCAGCCCCAAACTCTTGAGGCCCACTGAGCCTCCCTGCCCCGGCTGGTCCTCTGACTGGGTATCACCAGGTACCTGGAGCTCACTTCACCCCCCTGAGCTGCACTCAGGCTCCTCCCTGTGCTCCATGGTGCAGCTGACTACATCCCTGCACGTGTCACCTGAGATCACCATGGCCTGTGTGCAGATTGGTCTCTGTCCACTAGAGTATGAGCACCTTCAGATGGTGGGAAAGCCACGTTAACACTGTGCTCTTAGCTCCCAGCCCAGATCCTGACATGTGGCAGGCCTCAGAAATGAGTCAGTAAATAGGAGAAGGGACCCAAAAGGGGTAAGGTGGGACCAGGAGTCCGGTTCAGAGACCTTCTCTATGCCCAGGCCCAGCCACCAGGTGACTCGGGCATGGGAAGGTGGCGTTAGGAGCACTATGGACATCTGTATCTGCTATCATCCTCTACTTTCTGTTGTTTACATGTTACGATATACATAATGCTAATGAAGGAAGACGTGTAAAATTTATAAACAAAAATGCATACACACATATGTATATACCGGTCTGTACAGATCCACAGGTATGGGTGTGTGTGTACGTACGTGACATGCATGCTCAGGAATGTTTCCCCATGGGCTGCGCAAATGGGCCCAGCATGGAGACGCTGCTCTCCTCCTGGTCGGCCATGCGCCAGGTGAGGCCCCATCCTGAGGCTCACACCGAAGCGGGGCTGCCTTGGCTGCTTGCTCTAGGATGAATATCCTACCAAGTCCTCAGTGCCCCTTCGCCCCCCTCGTGGCGCACAGGGCCCCTGGCTCCTGCCCCTGAGGCAAGGGCTTACCTGACTTGAAGGTGGCGGGGCTATCTGGGGCCCCTGGCTCCCAGGCGCTCATGGGGCCCATGGCCGAGGCCAGCTGGTACTGAGTCAGCAGCCGGTGCAGCTGTGCGGGGCGCAGGGCAGGGAACGCAGCCCTTAGGGCTGCCCAGCTCATCTGGGTGACAAGGAGGAGCTCACAGTCAAAGGCCTCCAGGAGCATGAGGGGGTCCCTTAGCACAGCCCTGCTCCCAGGGAGGGTCTGCCTCTGTGGGGTGCCCTGGGAGCACCAGCAGAGGAGCAGGGCTCCCTGGCCTCGGGCTCGAGGCCCAGCACACGTGGGCCCCCAGCATTCTCACTCCCACCAGGGGCTGTGTGGTACAGCAGGTCAGCGAGGGGGAGTCGGACACAGACCACAGCTCAACCCCAGAGAGGCCAGAAGGTGCCACAGCAAGCCCCTGGTCCATTGAACACACCCCCTCATCACAAGTGATCAGTCATCTCACGTGGCTGAGAAATGTGAGAAAAGACTACGTGAAAACTGGAAGGGAAATGAAATTGGATTCCTACCTCAAACAGCATAAAAGAAATCCTGCAGGTTAAAAACATGTACAAAAGGCAAAAACTTTAAATCATCTTGGTGACATGAGCCCAACTTTATGAGCCCAGGATAGGGAAAGCCTTCTTCAGGGAGATTGAAAGCATCAGCCCTAAGGAAAGTGTAGACTCGTGTGACGAAGTTAAAACATCCTCTATGGTCACCTGGGACCTTCCCCACATCCTTCTGGGATCCCCTTCCATTCTCCTTGCTGATTCCCTTGTCTTCTGGAACTCATTTCTTCTGCTAGTTGGTTCCCCCCTCATTTCTGTGGAACAGATCCTCTAGTAGCTTTCCCAAAAAGGTGCAACGCAGGGAAACCGCGGGCCCTGCATGCTGGAAAACGTCCTCCTCCTGCTCTCACTCTTGACTGGTGGTGTGGCTGGCACAGAATTCAGACTGGGGGTCGTTATTGCTCGGAATTTCGAAGGCAGCTCCTTTGTCTTCAGACTTCCTGTGCTGCTCTTGAGAAGTCTGAAACCATTCTGATTGCTAATCTTTGGATATGTCTTGTTTTTCTCCTTCTCTGAAAGCTCGTAGATTTTCTATGTCCATGTTCTGAAATTCTGTGACATTCAGTCCTGGTGCAAATCCACTCTCGTCCACTGGGGGTACCTTCAATCTAGAAACTCGGGTCCTTTGGGTCTGGATTATCTTTACTTTCTTGCCACCCTCTTCTCTGTTTCCTCCTTCTGGACTCCTGCTATTTGGGTGCTGGGCCTCACCAACTGGCCCTTTAACGTTCTCATCTTCTTCCTCTCTGTTTCTCTCTTGCTGATTTTGCTGCCAACATCCAGTGGCCTGGACTGCGGTCATCAAATGTCTACACTGAAGGAACAATCAATGTCTCCAGGCTATATGGGGAGGGTCAAGAGCAGACACCCCCCACCTCCCAGCAGCACATCCTCTAACACCTCTGGCCACCCCCACCCCACTGGCTACAGCCCTGCTCCCTCCAGCCCCACCCCTTAAACACACACCAGCTCAGGAAAGCCTGTGGTTTGCCCCAAGGTGGTTCTTTTTGGTTTTGTGAGTTGCTAGAGCCATGTTTACTTCCCACTTCTGTAGTTTGTCCAGGGTTGGTGTTGGGGAGGAAGCCAGCAACCTGTGCTAAGAAATCCTCTCATCATCTTCACAGGAACAGATCTCTCTCCCCCCGCTGTGTTCCGTGTTCCTGTCTTTTTTACTCTGCTTTCTGGACGATTCGCTTGACATGATCTTCCACCCGCGCTATGGAGCTTTTCATTTCGGCTTTCATAGCTTTAATTTCCAAGAATTCTTTTTGTTCTCTTATTTATATAATCTTATTATTATTTTATGGATGTTATATCTTCTCTTATTTGTACAAGGATAAAAATGATTCTTTTACAGCTTCTCCCTGAATAGTCTGTTTCAGGGGTCAACGAACTGTGGCCTGAGGCCTATTTTTATAAGGCCCTCAAGCTAAGAATAGTTTTTACATTTTTAAAGGGTTTGAAAACAAAACAAAGAAGAGTATAGGACAGAGACTATATGTGGCCCACAAAGCTGAAAACATATTCTACCTGGCCCTCTACAGAAAACATTTGCCGCCCCCCGGTCTGTTTTCTCCAACTTCATCTTCCCCCTCCTGTCTCTCGTGTTAAAGCTGTTCTAGAACAGCTGCCTGTTGACTCACTCCTATTTAAGTGGCAGGCTCCCAGCCTCAGAGCAGAGAGCGTGGCTATCCAGGGACCACTCAGGGTGCCCTGGCCTGGCTGCTCTCCTGTGGTATCCCCAGCAAGGGCACCTGCATGCCTCCCCCTGGGCTGTCCCTGACTCCAGCCTGCTGGGTCAGCCCACCTCCTGCTTGGAGCACACAGGCCTGGCTGCTAAGCTGGGCAGGAGGCCAAGGTTCCAGCAATCAGGAGGTCACTTTTCCCGGAACTCCCTTTTCTCAGCATGAGACTCCTGCCCTTGCCTGGCCTCCCCAGCCAGGAGAACTTTTGTTTAAATGCTCTAGAAATAGACACCCATCTTCTGCCAGAGTGAGAAAAGAGCAGGCACACAGCTGTGTAGATGCGGGGAAGGTGGCTGAGACCCTAAGTAACACTGTTCCCTCCCCTGATGCATTTTGTACTAATGCACAACAGTTACACAGAAAACCACACCAGTTTGAAATGCACAATTCAAAATCTTCCCAAAGTGCACCCAGCCCCAGGAACAAGGACCAGAGCATGCAGGAGCAGGTCAGGAGCATACTGAGCCCCTGCAGTCCCTCCATGGGCTCCCAGGGTTGGGCATGGGGCTCACTTCAACAGCTGTGCTGCTTGTTCCTGCACCCAAGCCAGGGAACCTGAGCGGGCACTCTTCTGCACCCCACGCCCTCAGCTCAGTGTGATGTGTAAGGTTTGTCTACAGCTCCTGGTGACAATGGTCTGCTAAGTCACATTGCTCTGTAGGACTTCACTGTAATGAACAGACTACACTTTACTTATCCATTATGCTGTTGATGAATACAAGCTATTCCCAGTTTGGGGCCACTATGAATAGTGCCACTGTGAACATTCCCGTCCAGGTTGTTGTAAAGAACAAATTGAAGCATTTCAATGGGGAGAAGTACCACATCAGAGCACATGCATACGGTCAGCTCCAGCAGATGCTGCCAAACAGCTTCCTGCAGTGGTTACACTGAGTTGTAACACCACCAGTAACACACGAGAGTTCAAGTTCACACCTCTTCACCAGTGCTTGGCATGGGCTTTTTTCATTTTAACCATTCTGGTTGGTTTAGTATTTTAAAAACACTGTGGTTTTAAACTACATTTTTCAAGGCTGGCCAGTTAGCTCAGCTGGTTATAGCATGGAGTTATAACACCAAGCTCAAGAGTTTGGATCCCCTTACCAGCCAGCTGCAAAAAACAAAAACAAACAAACAAACAAAAAAATGCTTAAACTGCATTTCTCTAATGATTAATGAAGTTGCTCACCTTTCATGTGTAATTTTCCTTTCCTATAATTCCTTTTCAGGTTTTGATATCAAGGTTGTGCTGGCTCTTTAAAATGAGATGGGATTTCCTATTTTTTCCTAGCTTCTGGAGGAATCTGAATAACAATAACATTACTTCTTCCTCTAATGTTTAAAATAATTCATGAATGAAACCATCTGGGTCTTAGATCTTTTTTGTGAGAAGGTTTTTAAATAATAAATTCAATCTCTTTAATATATATAGGACTACTCAGATTTTTAATTTCCTCTTGTATCAGTTTTAATAAGTATTTTTTTGCATGTTTCTTTCACCTAAACTGTCAAATTTATCAGCGTAAAGTTGATTGTAATATTCTCTTTACTACTCTGTACTAATTTTTAATGTAAAATCTGAGTGATACCCTTTTTCCATTTTTGATACTAACAATTTGTGTTTTCCCACTTTTATAAACTTTCTGAAGAACCAACTCTTGGCTTGATCACTTTTCTCTCCTCTATGTTTTTCACTATTGCACTGATTTTTGCTCTTATCTATCATTTCCTTCCTTCTATTTTTTCTGGGCTTGACTTGCTGCTTTTTGCCTTGCTTCATGATCATTCATTCTCAGCCCTCCTTGTTTTCTGATATATACATTTAAGGCTATAACTTTACCTCTTAGCTCTGCTTTACCTGAAGCCCACAGGTATTGCTACTTTGTATCTTCATTGATGCTGAGCACTGCACTTCAGCCATGGGGGGAGGAGAGAGCTGAGTTGGGGCTGGGTGAGCTTTTGGTAAGGCTCAGTGGGCCTCTGCTGGATCCTCACAGGAGGGTTTCAACTGTGAGCCTGGTGTTTACTCCCTAAGGGGTCTTGAACTCTAATCTTTGTCTCCTTAGCATCGTGAGACTACCACAAATTCCACTCTGCTTTTCAGAGCTTTTTGCTTCATTTTAAAGCCCTTCCCACCCCACTCCCTGGAGCTCCAGAATTTTGGCAAAGGTCTGAAGGAGAAAGCCAGCCATGCATTTTAGGCCCCTAAAGTCTCTGAGTTTGTCTCTCTAGCCTGTGAGAGGCCAAATCTGTTTGGGTTTCTTTTTCCCCAGCAACGGCCCCCTGCCTACACAAAGCCTGGATTCTTAGCCTCACACATAACCTGCTCCCAGGATAGCAAATGCCCCCAGGGGAAAGCAGCAGGCAGAACTTGAGTTCAGCTCTTTGTGGTTCTCCCTCTGCAGATCCTTACCTCTTCTAATCCTTCAGCAGCTCTCTGATGCCTTCAAACAGATGCCTTTTGTATTTTATCTGGCTGTGCACGTTGTTCTCAGCAGAAGTGTGGGCTCACTCCAAGCCACTCCATCCAAGGATTAGTGCTTCCCAAAATGTCTATCAAGCTGCCCTTCTGTTTTAGCCCCATCTCCACATCAATATCCAGAGGTACCTAGAGCTGCCAATTCCTGAGCCTTTTGGTGGCTCTGCTGTAAACCAGCTGCTCCTCAGGAGTCAGTTTTCCTAGATTTGCTATTGCAGTTGCTCTTCACCCACCTGCTTTCTAGCTTCCAAAATATTACTGCTTTCATCTCCTGTTTTCTTTGTCCTTGTGGGCTTATGCCATTAAAAAACATGGATTTACTTTTATTTAGTGATAGTTTGGGAGGAAGCAAATTAAATCCATCTGCCATACATACCCAGACATCCCTATATTTTCTAAATTTTCTATAGTGAATAAGTGTTTCACTTTTATAATGAAAAAAAATTAACTTTAAAAAATGACAATTCAGTACAATATATAGTCCCTAACATAGAGTAGATTTTTAACGTATGCTGAATGAATAAATGACACACAGAACCAGGTATGGTACCTGGCTTGCTTTGTGCTCAGCTTTGTCATTCATAAAACGGGATCATGAGGCTACCTACCTTGGAGGATTGCTGTGATGATTAAATGAGATAACCCAGGCAAAGCCTTTAATGTCTGCAGATACTCAGTAATAGCATCAGCTATCGTTATTTTAATAACACTTGCAGGGCACACAGGTGAGATTTTGTGTTTTGATCCTCAGGCGGTGCATTGTCCTGTTTTTGGCACCAAACTGAAAGGCCTGGTTTGCCCTGGTGAGTCTCATGTTGAGCTGGCTGCTCCACAGTCAGCTCAGGGTTTTGCCTGAAGTTGGGCAAACTATTCACATTACCCGACCTTCCAGACGCACAGAAAGCAGATTCCATCTTGGGCTGCAGCCACTCCCACCTCCATCCTATGGCATGTTCAGTGTTTTCCAGGCAGGAAAAGAAACCATCAGATTGGTTTCCATTGATTACCCGTGACACCTGTGTCAGGGGAAGGTGGGTGGCAAGGGAGGAGGGTGAGGGTTGGTTAGTTTCCTGTTGCTGTTGCAACAAATGCCCACTGCCTTGGTGGTTAAAGCAACACAAGAGTGGAATCTCATGGTTCTGTGGATCAGTCTAGTGCAGGTCTTGCTGGGCTGTGAGCTCTCTGGAGGCTCTGGGAGACGATCCACTTCCTCGCTCATCTGGATTGTTATCAGAATTCAGTTCCTCGTGGTTGTAGAACTGAGGTCCCATTTCCGTGTTGGCTGTCATCTGGGGGCCATTCTGACTCCCAGAGGCCACTGTGTTCCTTGGCTTGTGGGCCCCTCCTCCATCTTCAGAGCCAGCCAGGGTGGGTTGAGTCCTCCTTTCTTCTTCTGTCCATCTCTCTGGCCCACTCCTATGGATCGTCTGATTAGATGCCCACCAGGGTCATCCTCCTGTCTCAAAGTCCTTAATCTCAGGCACATCTACAGAGTCCCTTTTGTCATGTGCAGTAACATAGTCACAGGTCTAGGGACTAAAGATAGACATCTCTGGGGTCCTTATCCTGCCTACCACAGGTGGGGAGAGCTGTGAAAGGAAAGCAACTTCGCAAGTTATCTACTGAACACTGAGTTTTCTGGGCCTGGAAGCTAGGTGTCCAGCCCCCTGGCCTGGCTTGTAAGCTGGTGACTGGAGAGTGACAGTACATGGGCCCCAGCCCCTCCACTGCCCTTGCCTTTCTCCGTCTGTGGTCTGTGCCCCTCCTACCTGGATAAGCTGGGCGCTGGGAGTGGCCAGCAGGTTGAGGGTGCAGGAGAGCTTCCGGAAGAAGTGCTCTCCAGCCACCCCGCAGCCGGTGCTCCTTGTCCACTCCAGGAGCTGCTGCAAGCGGGTGCAGGCCTGGACACCTCTAGGCCAGTGGAAACAACTCAGGGAGGGGCCTGGGGATGAGAGAGGAAGGGTGATGCCCAGGTCTCCCAGCAAACAGGTAGGCAACCACCCTCACGCAGGGGAACCAGGCACCAGCTGGTCCCCAGAGCCTGCCCTCCGGACAGAGAAGGACATTATAGCTCAAGGACAGACATGAGACCCTGTGTCAGTTTCCAAGGCAACTTTCCTACTTCTTGGGCCCCTCTCTGGAACAAAGGTGGCGGTGGGAGGTAAAGGTGGCAGGGCAAGAAGGGCTGTGACAGCCACTGACTCCAAAGCGCAGGCCGAAGGCCAAGACCTTGCCTCTCTCCCAAAGCTGCCACATCTGTGCTGGCAACACGTGTGTGCTGTGGGCTCACCCCTGCTCTGATCTCTCCATGCCCCCAGTAGTGTCTCTGCCTGGAAGTAACCCAGCAGGGGATGGAGAATGTTAGCTCAGGGAGCAAGGTCACAGGTCAGAGCCTTTGCAGCTGTACGGATGTGGCTTCCATCCTGGCCCCCACATGTCCACCAGCAGTTCTGGGCAGTTCAATAACTCCCCTGAGCCTGTCATAGGGAAGGGGCCCTGTGCAGACCTTTCTGCCGTGGCCTTTCTGAAATGCTGATAAGAATGCCTCCTGCAAGAACACTCTCTGTGCGATGTGTCCTAAGCCTGGGCCTCAGCCTGCCTCCCACCCCCAGCCCCACGGGCACCCACCCCCGCAGACCCCTCACCACAGCAGAGCTGTCCCTCAGGAGTCATCCGAGGGGTCAGTAGCCTGTGGCTGGCAGTGAGAACACCCCCAGCATTTCCAGCAGGAATGTGGGTCCCTGTCCCCCAGCACCTGCCCTCACCCCTGTCCAGGAGCTGGTTGAGGAGCAGAGTGCCGGAGAAGAAGAACAGGTAGGCGAGCATCTGGGAGGCAACCTCGGGGTGCACCTGCAGCTGCCGCAGGAGGTCCAGGGCCGCCTGGTAGACAGACACGACGCGGCGCACCTCCTCTGGCAGTGCAGGTGTCACGCACCAGCTCTCCCGGCACTCCGTCTGGAACGGGGGGCACTCCAAGAGGGCTGGGAGGCAGACGTACAGGCACTGGAAGGGTGAGAGAACAGGACCACATTTCCAGGGGTGCTGGTGGTCAGACTGAGAGGCCCTGACCTACCAAGTTCCCCACCCACGTGCTGCATGCCCCACCCTGGACTCATCACAGCTCCTGGCTGAGGCTTTTCCAGTGACGTTGCAGGGGGTGGGGGACAGGGGTTTAGCAAGAGCTGCCTTCTGGGGCTGCTAGGAGCAGAGACAGGGTACAAGTACTCAGCCAGAGCCAGCCGCAGTGGTCATACGGCACCTGCTCCTGTTAAGGCACAGGTGAGCCTGGGAGGTTACAAAGGTAGTGCCTGGTGGGATGGACTCCAGCAAAGAGGGCTGCAAACACCCTGTTGGTACTGAGCGGGAGAGCACCACCTCCCCAGAAAGCAGCTCACCATGCCCCAAAGCACCCCAGAGCTGGGTCATGGCCACAGGGGGACCAGTGGCCACAGCCCTGGCACCAGCTGGGTTTAGGTTGACAATAGACCCATGCCCCAGGTTGACAACAGAGCCATGTCCCATGTGCCACACACCGAGGCCTCTCACAGTTTATCCATGACCCTCAACACACCAGCAGGCAGGGACGGCATTTCAACGGGAGGGAAAGAGGAAGCCAGAGTGATTCTAGGTTTCCTGCTTGGGCGAGTGAGGGGCCAGATTGGGAAAGAGCAGGCATCGGGGGCACATCAGGGCCTGCGCAGGACCAGCGGCCACCTCCTCACTGCTGAAGTTCAGCTCATCGCAGCCCCTTCCTGGCTCCTCCCTAGGAGATCCACAGCCTGAGCCTACTTCATCCAACAAGCTGCCTAAGCACAGAAACGGTGGCACCGCCAGCACAGCTGCCATCCCCGACGGCCTGGGGTGCCCATGACCCACCATACCTTGGAGATGTAGTACACGCACTGCTGGAAGGAGTATAGCACCACCTCCTCCAGCACCGCCATGGCCTCCTCGCTGGCCGTCAGTGTGCAGGAAAACAGTGACTCCTTCGAGCCTGCAGGGAGACAGCAACAGCAACAGTCACTCCAGGAGGCCACAGCGATCGGCACCCATCTGCAGGAACAGCAGCGACACAACCACCTGCCCAGGTGCCCTGCGAGCACCACACAACGCTCCCGTGTGGGTTGGGAGAATGTGACAAACCAGCCAAACACCTCTGGGCCATGGCTGGGGCTAAGCCTGCCACCCTCATGGAGAGGCCAGGAATGCTGGTGAGGGGCAGGAGGAGTCCACACATTCCAACGCCCCGTGGATCCCAAGCACAGGAGCTGCTCATTAACTATAGTGTTCCAGAATGTTTTCCATTAGAAGCATCTGCCCCCACAATAGCAGATCCGACCCCTGCCCTGCAGGTCACTTCTCATCAGGACACAGGTCAAAGGACCTCTGACAGCAGGCTTTGAGGAGGCCGTCACTCTGTGGAATCATAACAATCTTTCAAGAAGAAAGAAACCTAAATCACCTATGTCCCCTCCCCCAGCACCCAGGGAGACAGCTGGGAAGATGCTGCTGTGTCTTCAGCCACCCGGAGGCAGCCTGGCTCTGGGCAGGGCACTTGGGCCGGGGGACAACGCAGGGAAGGGGACCACAAGGGCATCAGCAGGGTGTGGCTGAAGCTGAGACTTGGGGGAGGGGAGTCACCAGTGGGGGGAGGAGAAGGTGACTCCTTCCCTCCAAGAGGGGGTTCCTGTAAAGGCGAGAGGCCCCCAGCAGGGTGGAACTATCCCTAGGGGCTCTACAGAATGTGAGCGGCATCTGGACGTGGGTCCCCAGGCATTAAGGGGAAGGAACCAGAATGCTGGATGTCTGGCGTTTGTTCCTCACTCTCTCAAGTCCTCATCTGTTCATTACCAGGAGTGGGGGGCTCTCTCTCCGTTCCTGCCCCAGGCTCTCCACAGGAGCCACAGCAGGGGCCGCACCCTCACGCCATCGAGGACTCTCCCATCAGGGCCGTGAGGGAGTTGCTGCATCTCACGAGTCCACATGGCCTGGCCTGAGCCAGGCCTCGCAGGAGCACAGGCCACCCGGAAAGAAATCGTGGGCAGCAGCCAGAGGCCCTGAGGCAGGCCCATCCACAGCCAGGACAATGCAACTCACAAAACACTAGATGTGTTTCTATCACTTTTGTTTTGTTGTTCAAGTACTTCCTCAGGAGCTGGGGGCTCCCCTGTCCCCCAAACCCACTCCCCAAGAACCCACATGGGCCAGAGGCCAGAAGCCTGCCCAGTGCCAGGACCCTCCCTCGACCCACTGGCCTCCTACCCATGCCTGGTCCCAGGGGTCTCATTTGGAACCCAGGCAGGGCTGGCTGCTCCCTGCATCCCCCCTCCCCCAGCGGCTAGAGGGAACCTGGGGTCTTAGGCTTTCTGCCAGCTGAGATGCTCCTTTCTTCCAAAGCTTCCAGACCTTCAGAGAAATGCAAGGCTGGCCCTGACCACCGACCAGAACAGGTGTAAGCCACATGTGCTCACAGCCACAGGGAAGCCAGCAGAGGGGGACATGGCCAAGAACCTGAGCCCAGACCCTTGCACAGTGCCAGGGGTCTGTCCGTGGCACTCTGAGCACAGGCTGCCCCTGCACTACCACATCCACCTGAGAATGCAGCCCTGTGTGGCTCTCAGGCCAGGGCTCGGCCAATGGGAAGAGAGAATTGGATCCATGGGAACAGCAGGAGGACGAGGCGCTGATTCTGCAGGACAAGACCAGAGCAGGCTCCACACCCAACACACACAGCTCTCAGACTCCTTTGGGATCACTGAGCACCCCGAGACCACAAAGCCTCAAGGAGGATGGGCGCCCTGCAGCCTCCTCCGACTGGGCCCCGGCAGGCGCTGAGCCACAGCCCCGAGGGAGAGCAGGGGAGACCTGCAGAGGGACGCGGCAGACGCCATCCCCTCATGAGATGGAAACGAGGCCTCCTGGGTCAGCACTTCAGACCAAAAAGATTGTCTGGGAAACGACAAAGGCTATTTCACCAGCTCCGGACATGCCATCTCTGTTTTTAGAAGACCTCCCACAGACGTTTCCTGCAGAGGCTCAGGAGGCTGAGACGGAGACTCGGCCTCCCTTGCCCTCTGCTCAATGTTGTCCCTCTGAGTTCTCGGGCGCCTGCCATGCTCTTGACACCAGATTCTGGGGCGCCCCTGGGCCACACGCTTACTCCCCCAGCACCCATTGACTGGGCTTGACAACCAGGTCCCCGACCAAAAATAACTTCCTCCCTGGGACCAGAGGCAGCAGCTGCAGAGCTGCAGCCCGTCAGCACGGAGCAACTTTTCCCATGAACAGCAGCCAGATGAGGGCCTGTGTGGGATCAGCTAACAGCAGCCGGAACGTTGGCTGAAACGAAGCCACTTGGAAAGGCCATCTGCGGGGACTCGCCGAGAATGCAGAGCCCAGTCACCACGGAGCGGGGGAAGCCAGTCCCCCAAGCTGACTCCTGCTGGAGCCAGAGCAAAAGGGACTCCCCTAAGGACATCCCCTAAACCTAACCTCATCACCACCTCACACAGAAGGACATGCACTCGAGAATAAGCCAAAGTCCAGGTGGTTTCTTGGCCAATGTCAACTCCAGAAGTGTCTCTTCTATCTCAGAACCCGCCTGCCATCTGTGACATTGGCCCTGGGCAGCCAGAAGCCTTCAAGGAGACGAGAGTGGTGCTGGGGCCAGGCCATGGGAGAGGGAGTGAGCTCGGGGGTGCACAGGCACTGGATTCCAGGAGAGACCCTCGGGGTGGGCCAGGCGGCTGGACGCGAGGGCCCCTGCTCTGGAGACTTCGCAAGTGCAGGCACTCACGTCACGTTCAGGAGAAAAGCCAGATACTACGTCTGCTCTAGATCCAGACCCTGTGGACAGGGAGTGGCCACCCATTCCTGGGAAGTCTAACTGGCTGCTGTGCATGTCCATCCAGGGGACGAGGCACAGAGGCCACATGCCCAGAATGCCCACTGGGAATAGGAAGCATCTGCACCAAGAGCCGACACGCCGTCCACACATCTGCAGAAGCCCAGATCCCAAGGCCTTGGGAGCCCCACAGGAAGGTCCTTCTTCCCTTTCCACTGTAAAGTAGGGGACCAGAAAATACTAAGAATAATTAATTAATTAATTAATTAAACAAACAAAAAAGAAAATACTAAGAAATCATGATTGGCAGGACGGAGCGTGGACAGATCTCAGCTGGCTCTGCCCCTCTCCAGAGCAGGGTGTGCCCTCACCCCACAGTCTGATGTCCAGGTCTGGCCCGGACACCCTGATGGGTTCGGTTTGCCCAGGCTTCATAGGCCCTCATCCAACCTGGTCTCCGGAGCCCAGTCCCCCACCACAGACTGAGGACAGTGTCTGCTAAGCAGAGTAAGAGCCTGTCCTGGCCACTAATCACCATGCAGATTCCCCAGCCCCACACTCTCGGCCACCGAGAGCCCCTCCTCTTAGGACATCTGCCCTGCAAGGAGCCATAGCAGGGTCCCAGAGCCAACGCGTACAGCCTGGTCCAGGGCCCCACGCTGGCCCTGTTTTCTCAGAGCTCTTCTAGGTTGAGGCCATGGCCGCCTCCTGGGTGCCACAGCTGAGTACACAGAGGCACAGTGCAGCATCCGGCATACAGGGTCCATGTCCACGTGCCTGGCCCGTACTTCCCTCCCAGCTCATGGACGGGGTGGACAAGTGGCCTGAACAGCCTGAGGGACCCGCAGATGGAGGGGAGTGAGTGATGTGTTTTTGCCACGGCAGAGCAACAGGGGCAGCAAAACATGAGGCTCTGGCCCTAGAGCCCCCAGGGGCCTGGCTGTCACATTGGTCCCATGGCAGGACAGTCCTGCTGCTCCTCCCTGGCAGACACACACCAGCTAAGATCCTACCTGGGCCTCAAGGAGCAGCCCAAATGCCACCGTCTTCATGAAGCCCTCCCAGACTGCTCCAGTCAGACTCACCCTCCGCGTTTTCAGAACGCTTCCTACTGTACTTCATAAATCCTAGAATGCACGTCTCCCCACATTACAACCCCCGAAATTGACATGCATCTACAATTGTATAACTACAATTCTTTCTGAAATAGTGGCACAACTCGGAATGGGCAGTGGCTGAGAGCCAATGCTCTGCCTACCGTCCCTGGCATTCACTCCCTAGTGGTTCTATGTCTTCCCCACTGAGTGGCCCGGGTATCCCCCGGGCTTCCCTACAAGCAGAACAGAGTTGGACAGCAGTCAAGGTGACGCCACTGCATGGAGCACGTGACACGATGTTGTCAGGTTGGCCCAAACCACCAGCATTGGTCTCAAGTGGTCTCCGAACAACTGACACATGCCAGGACTGGAAGCTGAGGATGCCCTGACATGAATCCCTCCCTGTTCTCGTGGCCAGCTCTGCCCCTGTGCTCACCCTGCCTGGGAATGCCAGCACAAGGCTAGGGGAGCAGCACCAGCCATACCTGTGACATCCAGCTGCTCCTCCATGCTCTGCATGTAGAGTGGGCATTTCTGCTGGATAAAGTACAGGAGCTCGATGGAGTTAGACATCCAGAAAAGAATGTGCTGCAGGTCTGGAACTAGGTCAGCCATGGAAAAGCTGGCCAAGGAGATGGGTTCCTGGCTACCAAGATAGAAAGACTAAGAGTTACACTTCGACTGTGACACCTGGAGAGGCTGAATCTAGTCCTCTGTCTGCATAATGACATTCCTTTTAATGGGACACTAACAAAAACAACTAGGACTGTCAACCTAACAATGTCAGGCTGGGAAGTTACAAATATATACACAAACCTGTTTGGCATCTGCCCACGACACCCAACAGCCAGAGGCTCCTACAAACCTAGCAGGAAGGACAGCCAGTTGCCACGGCCACTGGTAAGGACTCTGGTAAATACACTGTTTTCATATCTTCTCTTTTGAAATTAGATAATTAAGTAGCTGTGAATGTTAAGAGAGAGTGTGTGTGCGCATGTGCGCAGTAGGGAAGGGAGGCGATACAGCCCACGGTTTTTAGAACAAGAAACCTGAGTTTAAGCGTGTTATTTAAGCCAACAAGGTAACTACCAGAGGAATCAAGCTGTAATATAACTACTTTGGGAGGTGCACAAGGCAACACTAGCTAGATACGACTTTATTAAAGCAGGAGGTGAGAAGGTAAGGTGTGAAGTCGATGAACCAAGGGTAGCAACCAAAGCATGTTATTTGAAGGTTTGTAAGTAATCATCAGAACACCCCCAAACGGACACAGTTCATCGAGGCTGCCTCTGAGATCTGCCACCCGGGGAGCAGGGCTAGGGCCGAGCTCCTACCACAAACACTTCCACACAGTCAGGTTCTTTCTCTACAGGGCGCGTTGCTGCTCTGGTGAAGTAAAGCAGACACGCTCCCCCGAGAGGCGCTGCCAGACGCTGGGCGATGAGCAAGGCCCCGGGGGACAGGTCAGACCCTTCCTGCGGCCACCCAGGGTGGGATGAGGGTGACAGTGCTCTTCCCTTCCAGGCCTGCCGCCTCCCGGCTAGTGGTCCCTTTTCAGGGGACGATGGCAACCTCCTCGGCCAGACTGCTTCTACCAAGCTCAGAGCTGCCCAGACCATTTCTCCTCCTCCTCGAGCACCACCCCATGAGGCATCTGTGTCAACTCCCCACTGTGTGACTTGCAACTTCCTTGTGTTGTCCTGAACCGGCCTCTGGAACACCCGAGGGACGGCTGCTGCAAGGCTGTGCTGAGGTCCCAGACAGCTGCTCGTTTAAACAGCCCACCACACGCCTTTCTCACAGGATCCTTCACCCCCTCCGCACAGCAGCCTAGCATGAAGCCCTGAAACCCGTTGCTTTCCAGCGGCTAAGGACAATGTGCTGACCGTGGCTTCCATGAGCACATCTGGGGGATACTCTTCACAAATGACTTAAGTCACCCGGATCTCACCTGGGTTTGCCTGGGTGAGGGGCACCCCTGCTGCCTAATGCCCAGCTGGCCTGGGGCCCCTCACCGCCTCTGTGTCCCTTACTGGGGGGATTGTAAGGGGCAAGCCCGGCGCTGCCCCTGTGCGGTCCTCAGGGCATCATGCGAGCCCAGCACCTGCCCCCAGGCCCAGGACACATCCAGGAGCTGTAATCTCGCCTGCGCCAGGAGAAGCTTCAGGATGACTGGCTGTCAGTGTGACCGTAGCACACATAGTGCCTGGTGTCTGCACATGGCCCGGGGATCCTGGGGAAATGTGCCACAGTCACGGGAAAAGTCCCCAGAACTTACAGGCAGCTGGTACGTGAATGGGCCAGAGAAGGGCCCAGGTTTTATTGCCTCCTTTTTCCTTCCCTGGCCGAGCAGCCAACAGGGGCCGAGGGGAGGAACCTCAGGCTTTGTCCCAGATTCTCCCTGGTGCCTGAAGTGTTGCTTATCTGCCTGATGTAATTCCACTTTTGTCCACAAACAATGCTGACCTCTCTGTGTCCTGCCCCTGGCCACAGAAGAAACTGGCCTGAGACCGTGTCCCTGCATTCGCTGCGAGCAGGTCTGCTGAGGGCCTGGCCCGCTCACCTTCTCACACAGCTCCGAGTGCTGTCCCTTTGTCTTCATTCTTGACCCTGGCTTGAATTACACATGTGCACACAGACAGGCATAACAAGCTTTGTGTCGTTAAAAAAGGATTCATGTGGCTCTTCGGAGCCTAATCCCATTTTGTTTTCAACATTTACTGCCCTTCGCAATTTCACTCAGAATTCAAGGGGCAAACAGGCCTCTACTGGAAAATAACTCCGGGGGCTTGGCCACCTGGAGTCTCCTATTGAATCCGGTCAAGGTCATCATCAAGGGCACACCACATGCCAGCGTGGACCACGTGCAGTGATAGAGACCCAGCCTGTCCCACCAGGCCTGTCTGGACGGTGGGGCAGGAGCAGGTCTGGTGCAAAAGGAAGATGCCACACTGGACCAGGAGCAGGGGGCACTAGAACTGAACAGGGAGGGTGAAGGGCCACATGGCAGAGGCACAGCCTACAGCGGGACTCTGAGGAGACTGGCCCGACACTTGGGCAGAAGGAAACTGCACGGCTGGGGCAGTGCCAGTCAGAATGCAGGCACCTCCTACACGGTGGCAGGAAGGTGAACAGCCTACACGGAGAACTCACCAGAGTTCCACTCCTAGGAACCAGGCAGTGGACACAGGCACACAGTGCAGGAGGAGTGCAAAGGCGGGAGTGTCTGGGTGCCAGCTGCACTGCTGTTTCTGGTGGCAAAGACCTGGCCATGCCATCGGCAAAGTAGCGAGTGAGTGAGTGTGGAGCTCCATGAAGACAGTGCACCATGAAAGGTGTGTGTCGACCAACCTTTGCTAACCTGGAGAGGTTGCAGTGAGCAAGCAAATCTCAAAACAATTCATCCGGTAAACACTCACCTGGTGGAAGGAAGGAAGGGAGGAAAGAAGGAGGGAGGGAGG
>NW_007742272.1:0-1606 GCF_000696425.1 Galeopterus variegatus
GAAAATGTTTTTTAAATACCTAACTAAATGGAGAGACATTCCACGTTCATGGTTTAGAAGATTCGATATGATAAAGATGAAAATTTTCCCCAAACTCATCTATAAGTTTAGTGCAATTCCTTTCAAAATGCCAGCAAACTTTTTATAGAACTAGAAAGTTTTATTCTAAAATTGATATGAAAATAAAAATGATTTAGAATAGCTAAAACAATTTTGAAAGAAAATAAATGGGGAGGAAGAATCACTCTCTTCAATGTTAAGTTCTACCATATAGCTACAGCAATCAAGGCTGTGTGGTATTGGTGGCGAGACAGGTACATAGAAAAGTGAAACAGAATAGAGAACCCAGGGGTCGGTCCGGTGGCGCACTCGGTAGAGTGTGGCGGCGCTCCTGCCGAGGGTTCGGATCCCATATAGAGACCGGTCTGCTCACTGGTTGAGCGCGGTGCGGGCGCGACACCGAGGGTTGCGATCCGTTCCGGTCACGGTATGGGAGCGACACTGAGGCTTGCGATCCCGTTACCAGTCACGAAAAAAGACAAAAAGGAAAAAAAAAAGAATAGAGAACCCAGAAATAGACTCACATGAGTACACCCAGCTGGTTTTTGATAAAGGAGCAAAAGCAATTTAATGGAAGAAGGAGAACTTCTTTTATAAATAGTTTCGAAGTAAGTAGCCATCTGTGGTGAGGGGTGGCAGTCAGAGGAGGGGGGCCTTCAACTGAAACCTCACAGTTTATACAAAATTGACTCGAAATGAATATGTTTCTTGAATTTAAACACAAAATAGAAAACTATAAAATTCAAAAAAAAAAAAAAAAAAGACAGAGAAAGAAAATCTTTCAGGCCTAGGGCTAAGTGAAGATTTCGTAGATTTGACACCAAAAGACCCTGTTAAGAGGATAAAATGATGAACTACAGATGTAAAGAAAGTATTCGCAAACTACATATCCAACAATAGACTAGTATCTAAAATATTTAATTTATTCTCAGAATTCAACAATAAAATAGTCAAACAATAAATTTAGAAAAAGGGGCAAAATATATGAACAAACATTTCAAGAGGATGCACAGATTGCAAATAAACATATGAAAATAGGTCAACCTCTTTAGTCATTAAACAATTCTAATTAGAACCTAAGTGTGATATCACTCTAGCATTTGAAAAGGGCTGAAATAAAAACAGTGACAGTGTTAAATGCTGACAAAGATATAAAAATTCTGAAACCATTGTACTTTGCTAGGGGGAGAACAAAGCGGTACAACCACTCTGGGAAAATAATTGGAAGTTTCCTGAAAAATTAAACATGCATTTATCACATGACTTAATCACTATACTCTTGAATCTTAATCTCATAGAAATAAGTACTTTTGTTTATTTAAAAACTTGCACATGAATCTTTAAAGAAGCCTTTTTTTTTCCTTCTTTTGTAATTGCTAAAATTTGGGAACAACCCAAGTGACCTTAAGCAGATGAACAGATAAAAACAAACTGTGGCACATCCTGCTCAGTAATAAAGAGTAAAAAAACAAACAAACAAACAAAAAAAACTATTAACACATGCAACAAGTGGATACATTTTAAGAAAATTCTGCAGAGTGAAATT
>NW_007742272.1:2660-4021 GCF_000696425.1 Galeopterus variegatus
AGTGCATGTAAAACAGTTGAAGTTTCAATAATCCTTGATACAGTGCTGTAGTTATGTCAGAAGTTACCACTGGAGTAGACTGGTTGAAATGTCCATAGCACCTCCATGTAATTTTTTTTTTTTTTTGTCCTTTTTGAGACCGGCCAAACCATGCTCAGCCAGTGAGCGCACCGGCAGCCATCCCCATATAGGATCCAAACCCACGGCGGGAGCGCTGCTGGGCTCCCAGCGCCGCACTCTCCCGAGTGCGCCACGGGCTCGGCCCTCCCTGTAAATTTTTTGTAACATTTTATGAATCTACATCTACAATTATTTCAAAATAAAAGTTAACAAAACAAATACCCTTAAAATGAAAGGGTTTTTGTTGTTGTTGTTGTTGTTGTCCTTGTTTCTTTTCAGTACAGAAACTGTAGTGAAACTTTATAAGCATAAACTTCTGTGAAACTTCAGGAGGAATGTGCTGTTGAGAGCCAGTGAATCCCTGCAGGTATTATTTGAATATCTGGATAATATGCTCCAGTTGTCCATTGGTCTGTAAGTAGTGAACTGAAATTAGATTGGGGACATGAATCTGAAAGGCCTTGGAAAATGGCGACCAAATATAGGGTATCAACAACAAAATTGTGTATATATTGAGATGTGTACCCAGATTCCCCTTTTAGGAAACCCTTCCTGACCAGCTCTGGGAATGTGGTCAGCAGACAAACTCCAACTCTCAGCTTGTACTGGAGAGAGCCACTTTGCCCAAGGTCATGTCCTCCCTGGGGCAGCTTATATCTGGTGACTAAGTAAGGAGGAGTTTTAGAGGCCTGGTCATTTCATCCCAACATGGAGTAATACTCTGAGGCAAACTTGCTCCAGAACTTTCTGTCAGGTTGGCCAATGCTTTGTCAGACCATATCTCAGTCTGATTTCTTCCTTCAACAGATTATGTTTTCTCTTTTTTTTTTCAGTGGTGTTGACCTGTAATGAACACATTTTACCTCAAACTCGGTCTCACCCTCTGCTTTTGGAGAAACCAACTTATTACAGGAATATATGTAGTGGGTTAGAAATCTTGATTCTCCTTTGATCTTAGAATAGGATTTTTAGGTAATGCATGACTGAGCCAAAAGTCTCTTGAGTAAGGGGACGAAAGTCCATAGATAAGGTTGGCAAAAGCCATCTAATCAATTCTAATCACTGTTTAGGGATGGGATTGTGTACTTTGACTCTTTTGGGTTGCTGGTTTGATTCTGGCTTGAATGACTACTGACTATTTAACCTACTAATTGTTCTTAAGATAAGTTAAAGAAACTGTTTGAATGCTGTTTAAATATGCTAAGGAAATTGCTGTAGGAAGTATGTGGAAAAGAAAATGT
>NW_007742272.1:5021-7681 GCF_000696425.1 Galeopterus variegatus
GTGAAAGGTAAAATAAAAGTATTGCATAATAACAGAGGGGTTTTTATTCTTTTATTTTAGATTTAAAATTTCTTAATTAACACCTACAAACAGGAACCATATTCAAGTTAAAAACTTATTTTTATAAAAAATCATAATTAAGAGAATGAAAAAAGCCAGTTATAAGTAGTAAATATATTTGCTGTATCTATATCTGACACAAAGCATGTCAATAATTTGTAAATAAAATCTGAAAATCAATAAGAAAATGACAGAAAAAACTTTTTTAAAAATGGATAAAAGGCTGGTACAGATTCTTCACAAAAGAAGCAAGTAACCGTAAGTATATACAAATGTGTGCCCTTATTAGTTATCAGGAAAATGCAAATTAAAATCACAGTAAGATACCACTACACATTCAACAGAATAGCTTATTAGAAAACCTGGAAACATCTAACATTGTCAATAATGTGAAACAAAGTGAGTCTCTCATGAACCACTAGTGGAATATAAAATGATATGTTCACTTTAGAAATTATTTGAAAGTATCTATGCGAGATGAACATATGTTTATCCAAGGAATTGTACTCCTATGATAAGGCCAAACAGAAGTTCATACCTAGATGCACAAAAGAAAATAATGAAATAAATATGTACCTGAGTGATCAAAGAAGCACTCTTTTTACCAACCCCCAGCTATTACTGTTAACTATCAAGAACAGAAGAGTAAATACAGGGTATAATCAAACAATGGAGATACTGTGTAGGAATAAAAATGAACAAACTACTGCTACATGAAAACACATGAATATTTCTTATGAACTTCATGGTGAGCATAGATGCGGGACACAAAAGAAAACATGCATTACAAGTCCATTTATATAAACGTCACAACTATGTAAAAGTCCTCTAGGAGGTAGACTACGGAGGAGCACAAAGGACTTGTTGCGGTAGCTGGTAAGTTTGTATTCCTTGTTCCAGATTGCAATTGCATGTGTGAACTTATACTGCAACAAATTCATTGATCCTGACCTTTATGATTTGTTTACATTTTTATGTAAATTAACTTTAATAAAATTTTTACTAAAGTTTAAAAAATGTTCATTGAAGATCTTCTTGATATATCGATATACCATATGAGGGGATCTTAAAAAAAATAATGGGAAGATTTGTGCTATCTTTTAATTACATTTTACGTAAACTTTTTGAAGTACCTCAAACTTTTTCAATACTGTTTTCATCCTCATTGTGTCAATAATTAAATACATTTAACTTAATTTAACCAAAAATCGAGTTAATGCTCATTTGCTTAATACAGAAAGCAATGTATTTGTGAGTTCATTTGTAAATTCTTCATCTGTAGTTCTATGACTAATGCGGAGTAGACAGAAAAAAAAAAACTCTTTGGAAGTAGAATAGTATTCATGAGGTTTTATACTGGTTCTAATCTGGAAATAAAAATTGCTCTGCATCCATCAGAAAAACAACATTAAATTGCCTGTGAAATCATCTACTTTCAGTAGCAGAAACTGAAAAAATATGACACTGAGTTCTTGATTTAGTCACTTGGCTATCTATGTGAAATAAAATTATGAAAGATGAAGTCTGTTTTTCAAATAGGTCTCTGTTCAATGAGGGAAGATAGTTTAAGATACAAACAATTAAAATAAGTTTGATTCATTATGAAAGGAATAATAGTTGACATTAACTGAGTGCTTATCAAATGTTGAATGCTATTCTGAGTGCTTTATATTTAAACCATACAACAATATTTTGCAATGGCAATTATTACATGCATTTTAGAGATCAATAGGAAGTAAATGAGGTTAAATAACTTTCTCAAAGTGGCATAGCAAATGCTCGAGCCACAATGTAAGCAAAGAACTTAAGTACCAACATTCATGCTGTTCATCACATGTGTACTATTGCCAGTTTTCTATGGAGGAAGAGGGTAAGCGTAAGACCCCTGACCTCCAGGCCATTGGCATTATGATTCCTGTCCTCCAAACATTACTTATAACTTGAACAAAAGTGACTCCTTTGCTCGCCTGTTTTCTTATGGAGGACATGGGAATGGAGGATGTAGAGAAAGGGATAAGGGGATACCAGAGACCAGAAAAGGTGGCTACCCTTTCCTAATATTGAGTTCTATGAGACAGGGCTCTGGGCTCACATTGGCTGCAGTCAGACATCAAAACTAGGAAAAAGAAGGTAGAGAGGGAGGAATTCTTTGACTTCACCCAAACTGATGCCCTGCTTTTCTCTAATTTTCACACATTCTTCACTTTAGTGACGGATTGAAGGTTGTCAAAGACAGCTGGGGAAAAGTCCTCCCCCAACAACTCTGTTTCAGTCCGGATTTCTAACTGGTTTAATTTTGCTTCCATATCCTGATAGAAAGAAATCACCCTCCTAGCTACAGGGCTCAAGTAAAAGGAAGGACACGGACAGAGTTCTGTTTGCTGTCCAAAGCCACAAATCCCCAAGGCTGAGTGTGCACATAAGGGAGGAAAGATGAAAGGAGAGGGGCAAGAAGGGAGGCAGGAGAGAAAGGGAGGGGTGATGAGTTGAATGGCCTCTAGGGAGAAGCTTGTAAAATAAATGTTCCTACCAGCCAGGTTTTCAAGCAGATTCTGAAAAAATTGTGTTACGATCAAAATTTTCACGAGGCGAAAGATTCA
>NW_007742272.1:9436-11178 GCF_000696425.1 Galeopterus variegatus
ACTCACAGGTAATCTCATGTATGACAAAGGCAACTCTGAGTAAATCTAAAAGCAATCAGTTCTTCAGGATGAAGGAGAGACAGCAAACTATACTGTATTCCTGATAAAAAGAACTCTGCCATTCAATTAACAGGTCACCGTGGACATTCATAGGTAATGTTAATCTATGAAATGTGGTAAATGGGGTAGTTTAAGGATTCTACCAAAAAAAGAAAGAAGAAAAGAAAAAAGATGTGAACGTGATGCCTCGGTGCAGTACTTCACACATGATGGGCATCAGTAAGTGTTCCTTACATTTTTTTCTCACCTCTATCTTCTCTATCTGGTCCCAGAGTTCTGTTTTTTTGTTTTTTTGTTTTCTTTTTTCTTTTTATTTCTCCATTATATTCTTACTTAGTTTTAATGTTACACAATTACCTAGATTAATGTTCTGTGTTATCTTCCCCAAGCCCCCACCCCAGGATTACTGAGGCATATTTGACATTTGTGAAGAGTGTATCATAAGTATTCTCTCTACAAAAAAAAAGTATCTATATGAATTGATGGATACATTAATTATCTCGTCATAGTTTTACAGTGTATACTTACATCAAAAAATCACATCTTATACACTAAATACATGCAATTTTTATTTGCCTGTTCTGCTTCTTTAGCCCTGCATAAGCTGAGTATTTTCTGAGCCTTTTACTGACAGGCAGGAGTTAGCTATTCCTCCTTTTCTCATCCCTTAAGAACAGACGTGCTTTTCCCCAAAAAACTCCTCCAATCCCACTGCTCCAGGCTCAGTGTTATCTTCAGCTATGTCAGAAATGTCCCCGCTCACTCTTTTACTTCCCTTTTGCCACCCAGATACATCACATTTTATCTGCTTCTCAGATAAACTCTATTGTAATGCTTTCATTTATAGTCAGATATAAACTCCTCAAAACCCATCATCATCTTCTATTGTTGCTCTGTTGCTTTGCCCCCCAAAGATTTGTCAACCCACTACCTCTGGGTGATGGAGATGCAAAGGATTACTCAAAGGCCATCTCTTCTAAGCAGTGAGAAGCCCCGAAGTAGTTAACTTCCCTTGGGAATGCTCAAGGGAGAGGCATCCCTTCCTCAGGAAGTTAACCCCAAATTGGGGGTTCTTTTCCTGTATTTATTTTCCAGGTCACGAAGTTAAAGGAAGAGAACACAGGAGGGGTTATAGTTTAAGAATATAGGCTGGTAACTTTCGCTGAAACAAGTCAGATGACATTCCAGTAAAGCAACTAAGTGGTCCTGTCAACAAAAGCTTGATTTCAGCAAACTTTCCTTCTCCCTCCAGCAATTTTCCAGTATCTGCACATATCAATCAGTAACCTGTCTGTCCTTGAGCCAGCAACCTTGCTGTGCCACAAATCTGTATCTTACAACCGAGACTTTATAGCCTGAAGAAAATTTCCACTCCTCCACAAGGTCAATATTTGAAACTCCAAGGCTTTGGAAAACCAGGCCCTGTGAAGTACATTTGCTTTAAGAATCTTCTACATTCTAACTGCTCCCCAGGGTTCCTGAAAAAATGGAATCATATGAGATATCTCAGGGTAAACAATCCTGATGTATACCCACCACATAGAGAGCAATTGGGCGCTTCTCTATATCAATAACAAAAACTCAAAGGTGAAGAATAACTTACTCCTTACTAAACATTTCCCACTGAAATTCTATCCCATCTATATTACCTGTATCAAGAGCATGACTGAGCAATGCAGCAA
>NW_007742272.1:11474-13764 GCF_000696425.1 Galeopterus variegatus
CCTGTCTGTCCTTGAGCCAGCAACCTTGCTGTGCCACAAATCTGTATCTTACAACCGAGACGTTATAGCCTGAAGAAAATTTCCACTCCTCCACAAGGTCAATATTTGAAACTCCAAGACTTTGGAAAACCAGGCCCTGTGAAGTACATTTGCTTTAAGAATCTTCTACATTCTAACTGCTCCCCACGGTTCCTGAAAAAATTGAATCATATGAGATATTTCGGCATGAACAATCCTGATGTATACCCACCACATAGAGAGCAAGGGGGCGCTTCTCTATAACAATAACAAAAACTCAAAGGTGAAGAATAACTTACTCCTTACTAAACATTTCCCAATGAAAATTCTATCCTATATTTATTACCTGTATCAAGAGCATAGCTGAGCAAGGTAGCAATCACTAGTATCATTTATAGATGATGAAACCACATCTCAAGATTAAGTGACTTTTCCAAGATCACTTTTGTTAGAAAGTAGCAGAGGTGGAATTTCAACCAAAGTCTTCTGAGGATGAAAGTCCAGTAATCTTGGAGACATTTTTTTTTTTTTAATGGGCAAAAGAGGTCCTGTAAGTCATTCACAAATTTATACCAAGAAGTTCATTTCATAGCATGTGAGGCATACAGTCCATACCAACCGTAATAAAAGGTGGCCCCATTTTCTCTGGCGGACACAACGAACATACACTTTATTTATTCCCAGATGTTGCCTATCTGTATCTGATGATACTTTAGAATTCTAAAAAGTCAAAGAGCCCTCCCACTTCTGTTAAATCCCATCAGATTCCATAGCTTTCAGAAAATATTTTCCTTGAATATGCCTAAATAATCAATTTTTACCTTTGCATCATTAAGAGGGTGATATGAAATAGTAGTTTGACTGGTACTGATATTAAATAGCATCCTCAAATACTGATCACAAAATCCACTTTCACTGTTCATTTTTGTAATTATATTATGAAATTTTGGATGTTTTAAAATATAGTGCTTCAATAAATAGGGTAATACAATGCTAGGCAACATAGAGGTTCATGTGTTTTGGAGACACATACATGTAAGTTACTTTTATGCAAAATTTTGGCTTTCCAAAAGTCTCTATAGTTTTGTCAATTGAATTTTCTCTCTAGACATATTAGATACAACTCAGTCCCTCAAATGAACTGTCTATTTTATTACATATTTATTACTGTTTGTTTGTTTTCACATAGGATGTTCATGCCTGTCTTTCCAACAGTGCTTAGAACCATTTTTCTACTGATCTTCTAGTTCTCACATACTCTGGGAAACCTTTACATCCATCCTTAATACCAGCGGTTAAGAAGAGAAGCACATGAAAACACTCTGTAAGTTTTGATGCTAGTATTGCACTATTTGAATATAGCAATTTCTTCTTTTATTTTGTNTAGGAGCCTCCAAGAAATGACTAAGTTAACAGCCTTGCTGTCACTCAAAGACAAGACTAGTAAACATCTTATGAACAGGTAGCATTCTCAAGAGGCAACTTCTAAAGAACTAGTTTTTTTTTGTTTGTTTTACCTGAGAAAAAACCACTTTCTTCTTTGTGAGGCCAGCAATGTGGCTCAACACCACTGCTTCCCCATTCTTGCTTACTGGCTTCCCAGGCATGGAGAAGGTACATCAATGGATTTCCATCCCATTATTGGTGGCCTACATCTCCATACTTTTTGGCAATAGCACCCTTCTCTTTATCATCAGGGATGATCATAACCTCCACGAGCCCATGTACTATTTCTTAGCTATGTTGGCTGCCACAGACCTTGGAGTCACATTAACCACAATGCCCACAGTGCTGGGTGTTCTGTGGTTAAATCACAGAGAGATTAGCCATGGGGCCTGCTTCTCTCAGGCCTACTTTATTCATACTCTATCTGTCATGGAGTCAGGCGTCTTGCTTGCTATGGCCTATGACCGTTTCATTGCCATCCACAATCCCTTACGGTACACCTCCATTCTTAATGACACCTGGGTAATCAAGATCGGGGTGGCAGTATTGACAAGGGCCGGCCTGTCAATTATGCCAGTCATTATTCGCCTGCACTGGTTTCCCTATTGTCAATCCCATGTACTCTCCTATGCTTTCTGTCTACACCAAGATATCATCAAGCTAGCCTGTGCTGACATCAGCTTCAATCGTCTCTACCCAGTTGTGGTTGTATTTGCAATGGTCTTGTTGGACTTTCTCATCATCATTTTCTCTTACATTTTGATACTCAAAACTGTAATGGGCATTGCTTCTGGAGAAGAAAGAGCCAAGGCCCTCAACACATGTG
>NW_007742272.1:15981-17281 GCF_000696425.1 Galeopterus variegatus
GGTCTGCATATATTGGCCCTGATATACCTAGAAATAAGGCATGATTTACCTCAGTCAGACATGCGTTCAATTTTCTTGCTTATATGGAGCTAGTTGTTGTTTGACAGTCAGCTCTCTATCTCATGAATATTCATATGCAATACAAAAAATTGCTCTCAACACAGAAGAAAAAAAAAGAAAGAAAGAAAATTGCAGCAAATGAATAAATGAGTCTTATTCTAGCCTCAGTTCAAGATGGCCCCTTTGAGAAAAGTATATCTATGAAAACTCTGTTCAGTTAAAATTTTGATTAACATTTCTCAAATAATAATATTGACAGTAATATTAAAGCAGAGATATAATTTCTAATCCAGATGACCGCTGTCTTGATGAGTTACTCCCAGATACTACTGAACAGAGATATGTATTTTCAGATAGTAAAGTGGTATTAAAGGTCCAGTTTGGAAGTACATCAGAAATAAGGCTAAAGAGGTGTTCTCCGCATGTGAAAAAGACTAGAGATGAGTAATAGCTGGTCGTGTGTGTGGGGTGGAGGTATGTGAAAAATACCTGAGATGAGTAATAGCTGGTCGTATGTGTGGGGTGAGGAGAAAGGGAGAGGATGGAGGCAATGTTTGTGAGTAGAAGAGAAAATGGACTTTTCTGGTTATATTTTCAAGGTTGATTGTGTCCACAGTCTAGCAACAGGGAGAAGGGAGTTTGTGGTTCAATGACCAGCTGAAGAGCCAGTACCAATGACTCAAATGACAGGTTTTAAATTGAATCAAAAAAGATATTCTTATGAGCAAAGTACAGGATATAAAATACTAGGATTACATAAGGAGCCACCCAGTAACTAGTCACTTCCCTTACATAAGGAGCCACCCAGTAACTAGTCACTTCCCTTCATGTGAATGTACCCTTTCCCTGGCCTCTGTAATACTGACCTCAAAGTGGTCTATGGCTGCCACATCTGCTCTTCACCAGGGAAGAATGAGAATGTTCTGAGATCTCAGAACTCTTGAGATCTATGAGTAACATGGAAGAAACAAAAATAAAAATATATTTTTATAGCAGTTTCCAGACTAGCATATTATTTTTTGATCAGACTAAGATACTATTTTTTGTTGTTTCTCCTTTAATAGCTTTAAGTCTGTGTGCTCCAGGAAGTTAAATATAATATAAGTCTTATTCCCTACTATATTACAGGAACTGCCACATAGATAATTTGTGTGTGTGTGGGGGGGGGGTAGTGAGGTTTATTTTTATTTATTTTTTATTATTAACATATTCATTATTACAAACCATAATTTTTCCTTAT
>NW_007742272.1:18148-20058 GCF_000696425.1 Galeopterus variegatus
AAATTAGTACTTTGCAAAGCTAACAGTTCTTTCTTTGAGACTTCTAGAGTTTTGAGAAATGATCAAGGGCAAATGACTGAGGCTGACCTTGGACACCAGCCAAGTGCACCCGCCCAGATCAAAATCTTGCAAAGTCCTGAGATAACAGCGAAGATGAGAACAGAAACCAAATGAAGCCTTGGCCGGTCCTTGTACCTGACCCATAGCAACGGTCCCCTTGTAACTCACGTCTCCTTCTCTCCTGCTTTTGACTTCTGACTTTCCATTCCCTCAACCCTTCCTTTAAATACCCCTCAGTAAATGTAAATCTTTGAGATGAGGTAGCCTACCATCTCCTTCAGCTGAATACATGTGCTTCTCTAACACCAACCTTTTGACTTCTGAGTTTATTTTTCTTTCCTTCTCAAGGGGGTGGGCAGCCGGACCTGAGTCCGGTAACAGACTAACACCCCTAGCAATTTCTCCCTTTCCTTTCTTTCCTTCTTTATATGGACAAGATGGAATGAAAAGATCATAGAAAAAGTCAAAGAGAAATAAAAGACTGAATTTCATTTTCTCTCTGTGGAGCTGAGTCCTATGTAATGGGGCATAGCTCTGTGCTTACAATAGCTCTGGCAGAACATTTTAAGAGTACGGTCAAGGTGGATGGGGTGGGGACATTTTTCTGATGAATCAATGAAATGCTCTGCTCTGATCCCTATATTCTCATATTCTTCAATTAAGAGACAAGTCCTGGGAGTTCTCTAAAACAGCGGGGGCAAAAAAGCCATCCTCTCTAGCTTTTATGTGACAATTAAAATTAATCACCTTCCTGGTGACTAGGCTAATTTCAAAATCAAAACATTAGTACCATAAATCTCAAAATTAAAATTGACTATGTATCAAACCCACCAATCAGAAAGTTTTAACGTTTTTTGAAAAATATTCTGGAAATTCAAAGAGCAGTAAAAGTCTTAATGATGAGGTTGTGGCCTATTAAAATGACCAGATGAAATATTCTGTGATTTCACACTAAGTTTTTCAGAGAAACAGTAACACAATCATTAAATAATCATACATTGAAATAGTTTTTAGTGTGCATGTATTTTGTCCTGATTAATAAGAATTACGGTAAAACCTAAGCTTAAGGCAGCATGTGCTGAAAGGTTAGCAGGTGCAAGACGACAGAAGCAAAGTGACACTTTTGACACCAACAGAACCTGATAGTACACATAGGTCTTTGAATTCCCATCAAAGGAGAGAATAGGGTAAATAGAATAGATTAGGGTTTCTACTGACAGATTTTCACTGGAGTAGTTCCAGGAAAAAAAAATCTGAGCCAATTCCAAACCAACAGCTCAACCAAAATACTTAAGATGACATAATACACGAATTATGATATGAAATAATGGGTTAGAGATGGAGAATTAGATATAGACACAAAGATGAAGACTGAAGGAAGAAAGAACTAAAGCCTAGGTTCCTTTCTGCCTTTCTGAGCAAAGAACAAAGATGGATTGGAAAATGAAAATGATTTTTTTTTTTTTTTAACGAGGGCTTAATTATGTTACCATAAAGTTGGGGCATAACCTGGGAGATGCCTGATCATATATCTCTGAGAAGGATCACACGGAACTGAAAAGATTCTACTTAATTTCTTACTTCAAATGCTGAAGTAGGAAATTAAGTAATTACTGAATATTAGCCACCTTGTTCAAATTCTAAAAACAAGTACAACAAATTATCTTTAACAAATAAATACATTTGTATGCATATGTGCATGTGTATATATATGTGTGTGTGTGTGCGCATGGGCTAATTGCGCATACACACAAAACCAAAAAAATAATCGATCATTATTCTCTAGAAATGAATGTTAATTTAAAACCTTTATTATTCTCATAATCAAGTTACCAATGAGAAGTTACTAT
>NW_007742272.1:20578-22266 GCF_000696425.1 Galeopterus variegatus
AAAGTTATTGATTAGAATATTTATTCTGTAATGGATAGACATAAAAAAATTTTTTGCTTTTCTTTTCTAACATTTATTTATTTATTATTTTAATTCAAAATTGTAGCAGGTAGGTTTTATTTTTATTTTATTTTATTTTTTATATATATTTTTTATTTTACTTCTCAATATACCTTGTACTTGATTTTCATACCCCTTTACCCATTCCTCTCCATCGCCTCCCTACCCCTCCCCCCCCATCATATCTGTTCACTTGACTTAAATAGTTCAAGGAATTTTTGTGGTTATTCTGTCTTCTTCACCCTCCCCTTTATTTGTTTCTGTGTTTCTTTCTTTATTTTAGCTCCCACAAATAAGTGAGAACATGTGGTATTATTTATTTTTAGCTTCCACAAATAAGTGAGAACATGTGGTATTTCTCTTTCTGTGCCTGATTCATTTCACTTAATAAAATTTTCTCTATGTCCATCCATGCTGTTGTGATTGTTAGTATTTCATTCTTTTTTATAGCAGAGTAGTATTCCATTCTGTAGATATACCACAGTTCCCTTATCCAGTCATCAGATGATGAACATTTGGGCTGGTTCCAACTCTTGGCTATTGTAAATAGAGCTGCAATAAACATTGGAGTACAGGCATCCCTTCAACATGATGATTTCCATTCCTCTGGGTATATTCCCAGCAGTGGAATAGTTGGATCATATGGTAGTTCTATCTGTAATTGTTTGAGGAACCTCCATACCATTTTCCATAAAGGGTGTACCATTTTGCAGTCCCACCAACAATGTATGAGAGTTCCTTTTTCTCCGCAACCTCTCCAGCACTTATCATTCTCAGTCTTTTGGATGTTAGCCATCCTAATTGGAGTGAGATGGTATCTCAAAGTGGTCTTGATTTACATTTCCCAGATGCTGAGTGAGATTGAGCATTTTTCATCTCTCTGTATCTTCCTTTGAGAAATGCCTATTTAGCTCCTTTGCCCATTTTTTAAATTGGGTTGCTTGTTTTTTTCTTGTAAAGTTGTTTGAGTTTCTTGTATATTCTGGATATTAATCCTTTGTCAGATGTATATTTTGCAAATATTTTCTCCCACTCTGTTGGTTGTCTTTTAACTCTGTTAATTGTTTCTTTTGCTGTGCAGAAGCTCTTTAGTTTGATATAATCCCATTTGTTTATTTTCCTTTGGTTGCCTGTGCTTTGGGGGTCTTATTCATGAAGTCTGTGTCCAGACCTATTTCCCAAAGTGTCACTGCTACGTTTTCTTTAAGAAGTTTTATTGTTTCAGGGTGTATATTTAATTCTTTAATCCATTTTGAGTTGATTTTAGTGCATGGTGAAAGGTATGGGTCTAGTTTCATTCTCCTGCATATTTATATCCAGTTCTCCCGGCACCATTTGCTAAAGTGGCAGTCTCTTCCCCAGTGAATAGGCTTCATGCCTTTGTCAAAGATCAGATGGCTGTAGGAGTGTGGGTTGATTTCTGGATTCTCTATTCTATTCCATTGATCAGTGTGTCTGTTTTTATGCCTGTACCATACTGTTTTGGTTATTATAGCTTTGTAGTATAACTTAAAGTAAGGTAGTGTTATGCCTCCTGCTTTATTTTTTTTGCTCAGCATTGTTTTGGCTATGTGTGGTCTTTTATTATTCCATACAAATGTCTATATAGTTCTTTCCATTTCTGAGAA
>NW_007742273.1:0-4796 GCF_000696425.1 Galeopterus variegatus
TATGGGAGTTTCCCTTTGAATATGTCCAGAGACCCTTTAAATTAAAATTTAGCTTCTCCACCACACAGCTGGAAATGATTCTGCGAGTTTCAATTGTTTTTAAAGGTCCTTCTCATCCCTTTTGCAAAGCCAGTGTTTGTGACACATAACAGATGGCATGAAATGAAAGCTTTATCAGTTGACTTCACTTATAAACCAAGTGCGGATAAAGAAATAAGGAGGGGCAGAGTGGAAAATGTAATGCTGAAGATTTGTAGGAGTGTGGCAACATCATTTCTAACATCCCACCATGGGATCTGTGGCAGATGGAACAAGACCTGTTGACAGATGAAGGTTGAAAAGCATCCCCTCAATTCATTCTCTGCATCCTGCAGTGGAGGTCCAGCTCCAGAGTTCATATGGGGCTATGACAATTTCCGCAGAATTGCAGAGGTCTCTGAGTTCTGCATGTCCACACGCAGAGCAGCTGCTGGGGTGATCGTGTCCAGAGCTGCCTGGAATTCTCACATATGGAGTAATAATGGGTGCTGAACTGAGCAGGGAAGGAACGCTATTTGGGCAGTTTTATTTTAACATGCTGAGTTTTTTCCCACCTTTAGCTCTATATTGCGAGATTTTTATCTCTGCGAAGCAATGTTGATAAACAGCCTGACTTGAGAAGCCAAGCAACATTTAGGCTGGCGACTCCCAATGTATGCACCACAGATAGTAGGAGACAATGTGGCTGCCTTGGGAATCATGTAGGGTTTAACTGCCTCTCCACATTAGGCTGTGAACTGCATGAGGGAGGGACCACGTCCTAGGTGTTTGTGTGCTCCTGGGCATGGAAAACTGCCTGGCACATGCTTCGTGCTTTGGAGATGTTGGTGAAGGAGTATATGAATGACTGGACGCCACTGTTATGCTATATGCCATCACTTGGGTTCAGCTTAGAAAGATAGCTCCTATCTCTCTCTCCTCATTCACTGCTCAGAACACACTTAAGTTCAGCCCTGCTTGTTTTCTATTTGCCTACTCAAAGCCTGGTATGTCCCCTTCTCTAAACAACTCTCTTGACAACTCCAACCTTCGTTGCTATCTCTCCTGCATGAATTATGGTATAATTCATATCCATCCTCTGGAACCAGAAGAGACTGTAACCAGGTTCTAGTCTAATTGTTTGATGGGCTTGGTTGCATGGTTTCTTGAAAGCAGAGGAGGACCATATCTTTGTATTCCATGAGGGGGATAACTGTGGAGGGTGGAAAGAATCTGGGGCTAGAATTGGGAGATCCAAGTGTGTGACCTGGTTCTGTTCCTTAACATTTGTACTAACTTGGCCAAGCTACATGACTCCTCTAAACTTTCCACCTTTAAAATAGGAAGAAGCACTGCTTGTCACAGTGGGGTCATAAGGATTAAATGAGTTTGCTTGAGTAAAAGTGTCTGGTATAAATTATGTATTATTATTGTTGTTATTGATTCCTGACAGACACTAGCACTTGCTGGGAACTTCATCTATTTTTAGTTACTATTTGTTGAGTGACTGAGGAAGTGAACCATGGAGAGTATTTTGCCTTCCAGAAGTGGCTCCTATAACTCATCTGTAAATGTTGACATTTTGGAGTGGAAAGAAAAAATGGATTTGTTTCTTTTAAATGGACAGTGCCTTGTATTTACATCACAAAAAAAATCAGAGAAAAATTTCATCCCTTTTAATTTTTCTTCTTTAACACCTGTGACTTGTTTCTTGGGTCATATTTGCCTGGGAATAAAAAATAGGGTTTCCCAGGTAGTTTTGTCCCCATCCATTCTGGAAAGAACTGTAAGCCCTCCCCTTCCCAAGTGACTTTTAAGCTATCTGAGCATCTCGGGGTGTATCTCATGTGACTTGGTTGTCTTGGCTGCCTTTGCTTTCTCTGTGGCTCTCGGTGGTAACATCTTCAGAAGCTGTGGGTGCTGAAAACAGCAGGTTGGTCATGACATCCAAGGAGAATATCATCTGCTGCCAGTGCTGCCCACGGTGGCCGTGGGGATGGTGTTGCTGCCTTGCTGCCTGTGGATAGCACTGATGCCACTTCTGATGCGCACAGTAGCTGTCCCAGAGGCCCTGAAGCCCTGTGCCTTGCCTGTTAAAGGCACCAGCACTGCTGCAGGTCCCGCCAGTATCCCCACTTAGGTACCAGTTCCCGCTGCTGAGGCTGCAGGCAGCAAGGCAGCCAGGACCTCACTTGGTGTTCGTCAGGTGCTACCTGTGTTTTTTGCAAATGGTTCTTTTTTGTCTCATTTTGATTTTACTCACCCGTGCAATTGCAGCTGCTTTCCCATGTGTCTCCCATGGAACACAGGACAGTCAGGGTGAAGAATGCTGCACTCCACTTGGGATCCACCCCTCCCCCACCCTGACCCATTCGCTTTGATTCAAATAGGCGCACTTTGCTTCATTCTCCCCTTGGAATGCATCTTCTTCCTGGAGATTCGTGCTCTCTCCTGCATAAAACCCACTCCAAGTATCAGTTCTCATCCAGACCTGCCTGAATCCTAGCGTGAGCCCACCTGGACTCAGGGTGGGGACCCTGCTCCACCCCTGACTCTTCAAAATGTCCAGCTGCTGGAGAACTTATGACTACTGTTATCTGGGTAAAAAGGGCAGGAAACAGATTTGGTTTGTCTCATAGATTGAAAATTAGGTTGATGGTTGGCTTACCTCTGGCTCTTCTGGCCAATTAGGTGACTTTGGTGATCCTGGCTTTCCCACAAATAAAGGTGACCTCATGATTTCAGGTCTCAGCATATGCACTGTAATAGACAAGCATATGTACCAATGGGAGTTGCCCTGGGTTTGCCAAAGAAGTGCCCCTTTCCTGAACCAATCATTTTTGCTTCTCCAAAATATAGTCTTGTCTATATTCCTTATTTCTAATACCACTTCTGGATGGAACATATTTTTGTGTATGAGGGGGGGAGGGGGATTAAATGGAAGGAATTTGGATAATAAGCCCTTTTTCTCCCTTAACAGTGAGAAGGCTTATTGCTTCTAATAAGCGCTTGGTAGTTGTAGTCTGGAGAGCCTTATCCTTTCCCTCACCTTCTTGTCTGCAGCAGCCACAATACAGCAACGTTTTCCTTGACAGGAGCCCAGGCAAGCCACTGTCTCCTGGATGAGAGCCAGCCCCACACACTGGCCAGTTGGCACTGCCGCCTACATGCATGAAGCCAGCATTGCTCTCTGTCTCCGGAGAGGTCAGCCCGGCAATGCCTAGATCCTTCCAACAGGAACCATGGAATGCATATTTCCCTTAAAAAAGAGATATGAANTGCCTAGATCCTTCCAACAGGAACCATGGAATGCATATTTCCCTTAAAAAAGAGATATGAAAGTTCCCATTTTTCCCCATGACATGGGAAGTTTATATGATCATGAATTCAGATTTTCAGAGAGAGGGTGGGGAAGCAAATGATCATCTCTCCACTCCAGCCCCAAATTGCTGGATTTGCTGGGTATATTCAACTGCAGCCTGCATCTCCTTTGCTCTTAAGCCAATCAGCTCCTGGCTTTTTTCTCTCTAAACCAAGGTGGGCTGTTTGCTTTCATTGTTGTTTTTTGTTCTATTCATTTTGCTCTTATCGGGCATCTGTGACATCTCCATGTGGTGGACCCTGTGGAGACTCCAGCGTGTCTGCATATTCTGCCTGGTGCTAAACTCGGGCCACCGTCAGTGGGAATTCAGACCATGCTGGGTATGTAGCATCCTCAGACATGGGTGTCATACATACAGTTTTAAGTGTTACTCTTCTTGCTGACATATTCTGCAGGGACAGTCATTAGAAATGGTTTCTGCCCTCTGGGAATATGGGAAGCATCAGTGAGGAATTCGGACTATGCTTCTTATGGTGCACAGATTTATGTGTTTTCCCAACTGCAACTTCACCCATTAAGGCAATTTGTGCAGAGCCCCTGGTCCCTACTACTGTATTCACTGCAGCTAGTGAGGTTCAGACAGTGGTTCTAGCTCTGGCTGCACGGAAAACTCTGCTGGGGACTTTTAAATAATTCTGTTGCCCATGCCCCACCTCAGAGCAGTTAAATCAGATGTGTGGGGTGGGACTGGGCTGGGTTTTACTTAGGAATTTCTAAAGCTCCCCAGGTGCTTCTCATGTTCAGCGCATGTTGCAATTCTTTGGTTTATAGGTTCCCCTGACAGCTGGATGACCTTGTGTGAGAGTGTGTGAGTATGTGTGTGTGGTTTTTCCCTTCTCAGTAATGGATGGCTGACTGACTATGGCACAGGCCTAGGTTTTATGGTTTGTTTAGCCAGTAGGAGTGATGTATTTCTGCTCATGTTACAGACACTCTTGTCTGTTCCCCTTTGAACCAGCTACTCACTTTTGTGATAAAGCTGGCTGAGGTTAAAGATGCCATTCTTGGAGAACAGAACTGTATGTGAGCCTTCTTTGGGTCAAGACCCTTGGTCTTATTTTCATTAGTACAGTCCTCTAAAACAGTGGCTAAACCTTCACGTTGAAAATGTAATCCTCTCAGAACCCTGATCAAGAAATAACATCCCTTTTTAAGTATGACCTTGATTGCAGCAAAGAACAAGAGTGCCTCAGAAGCGTGACTACAAGAGCCAGAACAAGACTAAAGAGAATCAGAATTGACATTCCTAAGCTAACTTTAAATGTGAAAAAAAATCAATGTAACAGGTTAAACCCTAAACCTGGTAGTGCACTTTTAAAATGTCCTGCAGAACCTGGCAGTCCTCCTTAGCACCCTGTTTTTTCCCCCAATATAATAGCAAAGTCACCTTTTTTTT
>NW_007742273.1:6068-6671 GCF_000696425.1 Galeopterus variegatus
TTTTTATGTGTATGCATATAACATGTGCATGGCATCGTAACAGCCAAGCTCCAAGTATCATCAGAAACAGGAAAATTCTTTTAAGTGATAATCTTGTAAACTGATTACAGGTCACTGCTTACACACATGTATGCATGAGATTATGTCCCTAATGTAATGTAAAGTACAAGATATGAGAAACCTAAATGTACACCTTTTTACCCGTGGACAAATAATTGAAGAACGTCTTGCTTAACACACATAATTAGTGTTGTGAATGGAATGTAAACAGGAGCCTGGTTCTCGAATTGGACAGTAAGCAGGAGAGGGAAGAGCACTGACTTTGGATTTAATCTGACATGCGTGTATATTTCAGCTCTGCTGTTTACAGGCTTGGTGGCCTTGGGTGTGAGACATGAACTCACTAAGATTCAGTTTCCACAGCTAATTGTAAGGTTTACAAGATATACCTGGGGCAGAGAACCTGACCATTATTTAGGGGTATTTATGATCAGCTATAGCTTTTGTTGATATTTTAGTTTTCAGCCAGATCCATCACATGGAAAAAAAATTCACACTTTCAAAAAATAAAGAGGAATCTTCCCAAGATATTATGGATTAAGT
>NW_007742273.1:8416-9303 GCF_000696425.1 Galeopterus variegatus
ATCCCACATACAGACCAGTTCCCGCTCACTGGCTGAGCGAGGTGCGGGCACAACACCGAGGTTTGTGATCCCGTTGTGGGTCCCGGTCCGGTACGGGCGCGACACTGAGGGTTGCAATCCGTTGCCGGATACGAAAAAAGGAAAATAAATAAATAAATAAATAAATAAAAATAAAATAAAATAAAAGCTTTAACAGCTATTTTGTTCAACCCCTCCACTTAAGGGCAGGGAACCTGAGGTGCAAGGGTGTGATCCACTTACCTGCAATCACACCATCATTTTAGTACCTTTTAGACCCGTCTTCAACCAGGAGCTGAACTGAAACCGTCAGGACATCTCATCACAGGGGTGGTGTATGTAATGGCTTATCACTGTGCCATAGAGATTGTGAAGTGTCTGGTCTCTCCAGGTCGGGCTCACAGGTTGGTATTTGTTTTATCTAATGACTATAACTCATTTCCCTATACAATACCAATTCTCTNGTCTTGGGTTGCTGATGCCAACATGTGGAATGACTCATAATTGCATAAAAAAGTGAGATCAAAAATTCCTCATCTTGAAATCTAAACGTTTTCTTAGAATTCAAAGTGAGCACTCACCAAGGGACTAAAAATAAAGTAGGTAAGTCACCAGAGATCTTTCAAGAACACCTCTGGGTGATAGCATAACAGAAACTGGCTACCGTGTCCAGGCAGAGAAATTCGCCTTGGGGGTGTCTTAGGGTGAGGGTCCACTGTTGACTACGGCACTGGTAATCCTTCCTCCACGTGTCTTAGGCCCCTTCACCGCATTCTACAGAATGATGATATTGGGGCCAGCCAGCTTTAGCCTGGAGGTCTCAAGAGCTAAACGGAATCATAAGATGCCAACTCATTAAAGAACATGCA
>NW_007742273.1:9954-22265 GCF_000696425.1 Galeopterus variegatus
TTCTACAGAATGATGATATTGGGGCCAGCCAGCTTTAGCCTGGAGGTCTCAAGAGCTAAACGGAATCATAAGATGCCAACTCATTAAAGAACATGCACGGAGAGAGCAAAGAATGGCATGATGTGTCATTTAAAAGCTTTAACAGCTATTTTGTTCAACCCCTCCACTTAAGGGCAGGGAACCTGAGGTGCAAGGGGGTGATCCATTTACCTGCAATCACACCATCATTTTAGTACCTTTTAGACCCGTCTTCAACCAGGAGCTGAACTGAAACCGTCAGGACATCTCATCACAGGGGTGGTGTATGTAATGGCTTATCACTGTGCCATAGAGATCGTGAAATGTCTGGTCTCTCCAGGTCGGGCTCACAAAGTTGGTATTTGTTTTATCTAATGAGTATAACTCGTTTCCCTATAAAATACCAATTCTCTTAGTAGAGCTTCTGTCACACAGGAAGAAGGGTCAGGGCCATCCTTCTTGGTCAACAATTTTTTTTTTCTTTTTGCTCTGTTTCTATTTATTAATGTATTATTTCCATCCAGTGAAACCCACCAATTGTAAGCATACAGCTTGATGAGTTTTGGTAATTGTGTGCAATCATTTAACCACCACCAGAATCAATATACAGAAAAGCTCCCCCATCCTAAAAAGCTCTCCCAGACCCCTTCACTCTCAATTTTCTCCCTCCCAACCACGAATCTGCTTTCTATCACTACAGTTTGCCTTTTTAGAATTTTACATATAAATAAAATCATACAATACATAGTCTTTTGTATTCAATTTCTTTCACTTAGCATAGCATTATTGAGATCCATCCATGTTGTTCCATGTATTAATATTTTATTTCTTTTTATTGCCAGACTAGTATTCCATAGTGTAGATATACAATGTTTATCCATTCACCAGTGGATGGCCATTTGGGTTGCTTCCAGTTTGGGCATACCAGGAATCATCTTCAGCCAACAGTTTTATTGTTGATTTCTCTTACTGACCTAATCTCTTGATTCAGCCTCTAATTTTTATGACCTCAGATTGTTTACCATCACCATTATAGTGAAACATTTTCAAAAAATGCTGATGGGGTGGAGGTGTCAGCCCCTGATCCTCCCATCTGTGACTGTGGAAGTAATCTTCTACGCATCTCAAAGTAGCAGTGGCAGGGCCCAAAGACATGATGGCCTATTTAGTGGGCTATAATGTAATTTACCATCACAACAGGCCTTTGGGGACATGACAGAGTGCAACAAAATGCAGTATCCAATATTTATAGTAAATAGAGTGGAGTGGCTTTTTATCCTGCCTCGTAGAAATGTGTGCACTCTGTTTCTAAGCAGTTCTAAGTGCCAAGGAAGGGAAAAGAGGGAAGTCCAGCGAGCAACACTGTCCCTTGCTTAAACATTGCATGGGCATGGGGCTAGCACCGCTGCACTTGGAGCAACCCGGGGAGAGTTAGCACTTAGACCTAACAGAAAAATCTCCTGAAAAATGTGCTGTCCCCGTTATAATTCACCGTAATGAGTGGAGAACAGAAGGTTGTGAAGGAGAGAGGTGACTGATGGCCGACACGGCCACCCCGTGCTACAGCTGGCACGACTCCCGCTGGGGAACGGTGTAATATATTATTGCTCCACGTCACATAGTGGTAAATGAACACTTATGGCCGCTATGGCAACTGGATAGATTATCGCAGCTACCTCAGGACCAGCCTGGCCTGGCGTTACAAGTAAGCACGTGCGTCCCTGCCGCGCTTCAGTCAGAAGAACACCTCAAAGGCAATTTGTACAGAATGAAGTCTCTGATGACTGCAAGTCTCTCCAGCCCCCTTCGTCCAGTACGGAATCTGTGCAAGGCTGGCCCAGAAGTCTGGGCCTCTCATCGCAGAGAGAAAGGACCACGCTGTTTAAAAAATGCCTAGTTTATTATGGCTGTAGAGTAACTATTTGTTGAATAAAATAAAATGAGGGAATGAATGAATGAGATGAATGAGTGAGATGAATGAATCCATGAGTGGAACGTTAATAAGTCTCTGAGAACATGGTAAGAGCAAAGAGGGAGATGAGGAGGCCAGTGTGGGGGTCAGGAGCTGCAATGCCCGGGCCAGAGCTCTGAAAGCACAAGAAGATGAAATCAGAATACAGCAAGTTGACATGGACTGACGGACAGTGTCCTAAATAAGTAACTTTAACCAAGCTGTTGCCGGCAACTGGGCCATTATGTGGTGCTGGAGGCTTGTTGCATGCATAAGTTTGGCTCATTTAAGAAGCAGGACATGGGCCAGTCCTATTTCATTTAAATCACACATATTGCTTGGAATTTACACATAGATCTCCAGTTTTTTCCATAGCCAAAGGAAAAGAAGCAATCTGTGTTCCCATTGGCAGATGTAGGCAGAATGCATTAATGTTCAAAATGCACCAGTTAACATTTTTATTTTCCTATTGTTTTATTAAAAATGTTAAAATGAGTTTTACCCTCCTCTAGTTTGTGTGAACTGATCTAAATATGTACCTGGATCCAGGGCAGATAGGAGATGGTATTAGTGATGCACAAACTTTCTGTTTTGATAGAAGATTTACACTTTAGAATTCAAATGCAAAGGTATTTTAATTCTTTGCACATGACCTCTAAGCTAGACCATCCACAGTGTCAACTAAAGTGGCCCCTACCTCCTCTGGGACCATACTTGAACACAGCATGCAACCTTGCATTGTAGGAGTCTATGGCATAATAATAATGACCATCCTTATTAATTATGGGAAGTGAAATAAATATGAAGTTAGTGAAGTTAGGCCAGTATGTCTAACATTTTTTTCATTATTGCCTCCTAAGGAGCTTTTTTAGACATTTCTTTTTCCTAACTATGCTTCCCATGAAACTATAATACCACACATAGACTGTTTACTTGTTTACGTACTTTATGTATATCTTTATACATAAAAACAGTAAGTTTCTTTTGCCCCCAAGAACCAGTTTTGATGCCTTGGGGGTGATATCAGTTCTGTTCAGAATGCACAGGCTGGAAAAACCTAGGTTCAAATTCTGCTTCTGCCGATTCCCTCTCTCTAAGCCTCCTCTTCCTCTTCCTCACCTGCAAATATAGATAATAGTATACATCCCATAGAGTTCCTGGCACATAATAAGCAAAAAAGAAATGTTAGCTCTTATTTCTGTTTTTCTTATTTATATTCATATACATTTTCACATATAAGTATAGAATCTTCATTGGTCCTAATTGTGCACCTCTGAAGTATGCAGGTTTATGTAACATTATTACAAATATCATCATCCCCACGTGACTGATAATATCAAAATGGTCACATTTGTGCTGGGTGATTTGCTCAAGGTCATGCAGATAGTTACCCTGGTTGGAGCTGAGGCTTGAACCCAGGTGTGCTAGTTCAGAACTCTCTCAGCCACACCTTCCTGCCTGTGGTGGAACCAGACACTATTAAGTTAGGAACACCCAAGGTGGAGTTTGGGAAATTAGAGGAATCACCCATAAGCATGGGTCTAAGGAACAATCCTATATTTTCTGCCCCCAGCACATAGAATACAGAATTATTAAGGCTTTGAACCAAATGATCACACCCACTTTCAGGAAATCTGTGATAATCTTTTCCTGTGCTGCTTGGTAACTCATGGGTTTAATGAGGCAGGATTTCCCCAAGCTTGGGAGACCTTGGCTTTCTGACTGGATAAGGGTGAGTGCTTTCTCACCAAGATAAAAGCCTTATGAAATGAACAATAATAATCACCCAGAGAGGAAGTACTCTTGAGCAAGAACCATGTCAAGCTCAGTGCTGACTATCTAGAAGAATTCATAGTGCCTATGCTGGGACTCGTGTTCTCTCTGAGCTCAGGGAAAGGTTATGTGGCAGAGGGGGCAGTCTGAGTTCTGGTGTCAGACTTCATTGGTTCTAATTCCATCTTTGCCACTTGTCAGCTGTGTGCCTCAGTTTCTTCATCCATGAAAGGGATTGATAATAATGGTAAATCCCTCATAAAGTTGTAAGAATGAATGAAATAATCCAACATAGAATGCTTCATACAGTACCTAGCACACAGTAAGTAAATGTTTATAGCTGTTATTATTAAATAAAAAATAGGACANGTGGAACCAGACACTATTAAGTTAGGAACACCCAAGGTGGAGTTTGGGAAATTAGAGGAATCACCCATAAGCATGGGTCTAAGGAACAATCCTATATTTTCTGCCCCCAGCACATAGAATACAGAATTATTAAGGCTTTGAACCAAATGATCACACCCACTTTCAGGAAATCTGTGATAATCTTTTCCTGTGCTGCTTGGTAACTCATGGGTTTAATGAGGCAGGATTTCCCCAAGCTTGGGAGACCTTGGCTTTCTGACTGGATAAGGGTGAGTGCTTTCTCACCAAGATAAAAGCCTTATGAAATGAACAATAATAATCACCCAGAGAGGAAGTACTCTTGAGCAAGAACCATGTCAAGCTCAGTGCTGACTATCTAGAAGAATTCATAGTGCCTATGCTGGGACTCGTGTTCTCTCTGAGCTCAGGGAAAGGTTATGTGGCAGAGGGGGCAGTCTGAGTTCTGGTGTCAGACTTCATTGGTTCTAATTCCATCTTTGCCACTTGTCAGCTGTGTGCCTCAGTTTCTTCATCCATGAAAGGGATTGATAATAATGGTAAATCCCTCATAAAGTTGTAAGAATGAATGAAATAATCCAACATAGAATGCTTCATACAGTACCTAGCACACAGTAAGTAAATGTTTATAGCTGTTATTATTAAATAAAAAATAGGACACACACACACACCCCCAAAGTATAAGATCTAATACTATTCTTATCTGGTAATCATACTTTACATCAGTACAGTACTTTATATTTGCTGAAGTGGTTTGAGTGGTTTCAGAAGTGCAGTCTTTGGTATCTGGAGATTTTTACCATCTTCCCCTGCCCCATCAAAATGTCTGTCTCAAAAAAAAAAGTCTGTCTTATACATTTCATCAGTGTTAACTACTCATTTTTTATTTCGATAACTAGCTAAGAGGTATTTGATTTCCTGCACAAGAAAAAGATGAAATGTTGAGGACAAGGGCTTGTTTCTTGACCTCTGCCACTGTATTGTCATGGGCAGGGCAGTTCTTGGTTACTCCACACAGTCATTTTCTGGGGTGGACAGAGCCGCTGTGATCACATTTGAGGTGCTAGGTGGTGGTGAAGGTGAAAGACAGAATGCCGAGGACAGTGTTCTCGCTTCTGTGGCTACCAGGGGCAGAGAATCGGCAGAGGTTGAAGGCCTGACCGGTGTGTAAGAGTGCCTTCTGCGTCTCCATCCAGGCTGTTTCTAGGAACATACCCCTATGNAACATACCCCTATGCTGCTAATAACACCAGGTCTCCATCAGAGCTACTCAGCAGGTTGCCTAGCACCAGGCTGAGCTGAGGACTGAGCAAGGGTAACCTACTTTGTTCAAGCTAAGAGAGGGCTGTTGCAGACAGTCACAAGGAAGGCTGAAAGGATCAAGGCAAGTAACATTACTCCTAGAGATGGGGCTTCCCTTTACCCAGAAGGGCACCCCCAGGCTGTAGATGCCACAGGGACATGATAGGCTTGGGTCCTGATACAGTTGTTTTTCTGCTGGTACTTTGCGCAGGGACTCTGATGATTTCTGTCTGTGCAGACTTCCCCATGGCTAGTATTACCATGGTGAACCTGAGCTGGGTAGCTGCAGGGCAGCCCGCATGGGGAAATCCTTGGAGGTGACCCAGAAACTTCAGCTGGTGATAATTCAGCAACATCAATCTCAGTTGGCCCAACTCAAAGAGATTTGGGCTCAAATGTACTCTGTGATCATTGTCTTCCATTCACACCAAACAAGAATGTTCTCCAGAAAGGGGAAAGTAGAGTAACTTCTGCGAAGAACACACATCTTAGGAATGACCTGCCCACCCTGGTCTCAAAGGGTCGTATTTTGCTGATCATTTATGCAGCATCTAGCTGGTGAAGTCCACCCCCTCCGAAGCAGTGAAGGATGAAGCTACCAGTTTGAGTCTGATGTTTTATTTATCTGTACTGGTAACTTTATGTATGGTGTGTTTCTCTGTTTGGGCCTCAAGGCTGGTTAAGCAAAAGGCGGGAAACATAAATAAGTAATAGACAGAGAGGGCTGTCCATTTATAGACTCTCTGAGATGACCTGGTTTTCTGTTCCAGTGTAAGCGTTAGTGTTGCCACAGGGACATGATAGGCTTGGGTCCTGATACAGTTGTTTTTCTGCTGGTACTTTGCGCAGGGACTCTGATGATTTCTCTCTGTGCAGACTTCCCCATGGCTAGTATTACCATGGTGAACCTGAGGCTGGGTAGCTGCAGGGCAGCCCGCATGGGGAAATCCTTGGAGGTGACCCAGAAACTTCAGCTGGTGATAATTCAGCAACATCAATCTCAGTTGGCCCAACTCAAAGAGATTTGGGCTCAAATGTACTCTGTGATCATTGTCTTCCATTCACACCAAACAAGAATGTTCTCCAGAAAGGGGAAAGTAGAGTAACTTCTGCGAAGAACACACATCTTAGGAATGACCTGCCCACCCTGGTCTCAAAGGGTCGTATTTTGCTGATCATTTATGCAGCATCTAGCTGGTGAAGTCCACCCCCTCCGAAGCAGTGGAGGATGAAGCTACCAGTTTGAGTCTGATGTTTTATTTATCTGTACTGGTAACTTTATGTATGGTATTTTGCTGATCATTTATGCAGCATCTAGCTGGTGAAGTCCACCCCCTCCGAAGCAGTGAAGGATGAAGCTACCAGTTTGAGTCTGATGTTTTATTTATCTGTACTGGTAACTTTATGTATGGTGTGTTTCTCTGTTTGGGCCTCAAGGCTGGTTAAGCAAAAGGCGGGAAACATAAATAAGTAATAGACAGAGAGGGCTGTCCATTTATAGACTCTCTGAGATGACCTGGTTTTCTGTTCCAGTGTAAGCGTTAGTGTTGCATTAGAGTAAAATGCATCCATAGATGTTGTTGCCGGTGCATTTGGTGGTGATAATCAGGAGAGACAAATTCATGTTCTATTTTTGTAATAAAAATTAAGGAACCTCAGGCTGCACCAGGGGCCCTTGTTGGCAGTGTAAACGCCATGAGCTGGAACAGCCCATTTTCCTCAGGTTGTGTGGGATCACTGTGTTCCTTTCCACTCTCCTCCAGTTTCTGGTTATTATTAAACAACCCTTTGTGAGGGATTAACTCTGGCTTTGCTCCCAGCGAGGAGATGTCTACACAAAGCCAGAATATCCAGCCAATTGCAGGCAAACGGGTTATTCGGTGTAGTACAGGAACAAATAACTGGCTGGCAAGCCAGTTCTCCACTTTTGATGGCTTCCCTTGGCATGAAAACAGCCCTCTGTAGTACATGGTGTAAATGCTTATGAGCATCCCTTTATTCATTCATTCAGAAAATATTTCCTGAGGGCACCCTGTGGGATTCATTATTTCTAAAATGGGGGAAATAACAATACCTACATAGAGTTATGTGGATTAAATGAGCTAATATGTGTGAAGGTTTTAGAACAGCGCCTGGCACACAGTTAGACTTAGTCAGTATAAACTTGGCCATGGAGTTTGAATGTGATTTTGTAGGCAAGGAACAGGCAATGGAGCCACTGCCATAGGCAGATGTGTGCAAAAGGTGATTTCTGTAGCAGAATAGAGGATAGATTGTAATGGGGCAGATCTTGGAGGCAGAGAGACAGTAGTATATCTTCTATCCAACCTCTGATGGTTTTCATTTGCCTTTCTTGGAGTAGCCTAGCATCTGCATTCTTGAAGTATGGTCCTCGGACCAGCAACATCGGCATTATCTAGGAATTTGTTAGAAATACTCATTCTTGGGCCTTGTCCCAGAGCTACTTAATCAGATACTCTGGAGTTTTGGCTCAGCAATCTGTTTTCACAAGCTCTCCAAGGGGCTCTGATCCTTGCTGAAAATTGAGAATGCTGGTCTAGTCTCTTGAGGGGAAAGTGGGAAGGACTCTTTCTACCCCTTCTCCCATTTGGTCTCCACTGGGCCAGGGTGGGGCAGGTGCACAAGCTTAGGAGAAGGTCTTCTTGCACGAGGCAGGCAGCAGTCTCCTTGTTAGCTAGTCACACGGAAGCAGGAGCCTTGTTAACACAGATCAAGGCTGCCTGTTGAGCACAGCAAAACCAAACCTCAAATCTCCTCCTGGCTTACTTCCAAGAGAGCTCTGTGAGCCACCCCTGTTGATGCATATGGCATGGAGCTGGAGCTTGTGCTATGCTAAGTAGGTGTTCCTTTACCAGAATGACTGTCAGCTGCAAGACGCCAGTGCACCTCTCATCACATTGAGAGATGAAGATGCCCAGACTCTCTAGGCCCCGTAAGAGCAGATGTAGCATCTGGTTTGTGGGAGTCTGCAAGCACACACCCAAAGACTTCTCATGACCCACAGGATGGATCACACCAATGCCTCTGCCTTTCCCCATATGAAAAGTTTGTGGGCTGGTTATTTTTATTACTGATGTGCAGCCACCTCTGGGATGAAATACCACAGCTGTATATAATTTTAGAACATCCATCTAGATTTTCTGAATTCATTTGTTCATTAGTACAAATTTGTATACACTGGTATGATAGGAAATAAAACGGAAATAAGACATTCTTCTCCATGTTCCTTCCTTAAGGAATATGCCATCCAGAAGGAGAGAGAAGTCGTTCACACAAATGCCTGCAATTCAGAACAGTAGTAAGGTACCAACAAGGTGTGACATGAGAGATCAAAGGAGCTTTGCAAGAGATGAGCTGGGGAAGTGCATGGAGGAGAATTTGATCTGGCCCTGGAAGGGTGGGCAGAATTTCAAGAGGCAGAGAGAATGCATCTCAAGTAAAGGGAGATGCAAAAGCATGGGGGATAGGAAATGCACGGTGCATTGAGGAAAGAGGGAGTCATCCGATTTTCCCAGAACATAGGCTAGAAGCAGAATAATAGAGGAAGCTGAGGCTTAAAAGATAGACCAGGAATTGAATACTAGGCTAAGGAGTCTGGACATGGTTCCATAGGCAGGGGAGCCAGTGGAAAGTTTAGGTTAGGTGATTGGTATTGTCATCATGATGCTAGAGGACAATTGGGCCTATAATAAAATTGGAATGGGTGGTACTTGAGATCTATGGTAAAAGACTTGCTTAGGGTCATAGCCCTAGGAAGCAGCAGAATCAAAACTAGAACTAGGCATTCTTTGTCCACAAGTTCATGACTGTGGGAGGCAGTCTGGAAGCTCCTGGGTAAGGAGGAAGAGTAAGCTTTTAAATGAAATGTTGCCTGACATAGAAGCTATCAAAACTCTCTAGAGATTGGGAGACAAGAAAGACAGGCCACTGAGTGAATTCAGCTACTTCTCTTGTTCACACTCTCTAATCGCTTATCAGAAAGAGCATTCATCCCTTTACAGATGAACACCAGAGGTCCTCAGTATCACATGCTGGCCTAGCTCAGTGCATCTCAATGATGCCAGGGAGTCTTGGCATTGGGCTGGACCATGGGCTTGGTTCTGACTCAGAGAAGTCAGAGCCACCTACTGAGTCATTTGCAGAAGCTGTGGTTTCCTGGGAGGTTTCTCAACCAGTTACCCACCCCACCAAAGGGCTGGTGGCATGCAAGATCTGAAGGAAGCCGCACATTCACTGTGCCATGACTTCAGGCAAATTCGACTTGCATATCTTGAGCTGTAGCATGGAAATTGTTTTCTTGCTCTGCATGGAGAAACTTGGCACTTGGCAGTAACACATAAACAAATGAAGCTTTTTTATGTTCATGTGGGAGAACTTGGTTTCCCCAACTATGATTGAACAACTATGAATGAATGGTTGTGATATCTGAAAGAATTAATGGTTCCTAATGGTTTCTCTTTAGGAAGGTCCAGAATGATCCAGCCTCAATCTCAGCTGAATGAGAATTTATAAGAATCTGCCTTTCCCTACCTACCAATTACCTGAGGGTCTAGGTGGGAATTGAATTTGTTCCAAGTCTGCTCATGGCACCTCCATTTCTTGTATCTTTATCTACTGATTCTCAAACAACTTCGCCTTCTCAGGTCTCTCAGAATTCCCCATCATTAGTAATCTTGGAAATTTCTAACACCATGAAATCTTTCCACTCAGAGGGATAACATAGTTTGTTTTTCAAGGTGGATTCAAGAGGAGTGGTACTACTGTGTTATTCCAAACAGAAGTTGTCCCTCTCCCATCACTGTTGGATCTTAATTTTTTGGAAAATATCTCATGATTCAATATATTTTTCTAGAGATTACTTTGAGAATTCAGGATTAGAATAGGTCCCATTGGTAAATTCCAGATCCTAATTTCTGGTACTTAGTTTGTGTTACGCTGGAGTGCCAAGCCAATGCAATGGCTTAATGTGGCTCCCTAACATTGAATTAACATTGACTGAATGGATATTTAGCTGGAGAACTCAGCCTACTGTTTTGAGTCTGAGCTATTACCATCATAAGGCAGAAGAGCTTGGGGAGAAGGCTGAGATTTTTGCTAAACCATGTCCCTTTTTTCCCTGCCTTTATGTTTGGTTATGAGGTACTCACAGTGGCTGCTGACCTGTAAGGCGAGTTCTCCTGCAGGGCTCTCTGTGTGCTGGGTGAGGCAGGTTTGCCTATGCAGGACACTCTGGAGCATCTTGGCATCAGGCACACAACTTTTGATACTGATGCCTATTTTATGGAGGAAAAATAAGGCCACTTGATGGGAAGAAAGGCAGAATCGAACATCGAACATCAGGCACTTGAAAGACTCCAGGAGCCTGGGAGATTGACAGGGCTTAGCCCTGAAGCTGCAGCCAGGCTGCTTCTCTCCTCAGCTATCCCCCTGCAGCTATGAGTTGGACTTCTGCTTCACAGGGAGCCGGAGGAGTGAGGAAGGAAAGCGCTTGGGCAGGGAGGGGGTGTCTTCTGGTGGTGGGTGCTCCAGCGGAGGCCCCTTCCATTCTGGGACAGGGGCTGTGCCTCTGGTCAGTGTGCAGCCCACTTCTCAAGGTGATCCATGCCTCAAACTTCCTCGGGCCTTCCTGGCCCCACTTATAGACCTGGACCCTTTCTGCTGCTATTGTCAGACACACCTTCACTTTCCCAGGTGGAATTTTCTCATGGATAGGGAGTTCCTCCTCAGACCCTTGACGAATCAATTACTCTTCCATGTGGCTTTCTTCCCCTACCCTTTAAAATATCTATGTATGGAACGAGTTCCACTCACAACACTGTAAAACAGGAACATTCACGCCCTTTTACCCTCAGAAAACAGACCACTTCCTGTCTTTCAGGGGCCACTTGCCCATCCGACCTGCAGCCTTAAGACTCTAGGATCCTCACCTGTGTGGCAAATGTGAGGCCATTTAATTTTAGTACATGCTGATTGGCCCCACCAGGGTCAGCCTAGGGCCTGGCTTCCAAGACAAATGAGTCAGGATCTCTCCTCCTGGACCTTGCAGTCTCTGCAGGTGAACAGGGGCTAGGTCACCCCACACTAAATGTGACCATGGAGGTGGGTCCCTTCTCAACATGAGAAGCAGTGGGGAACCTACCTTGGCACCACAAGGAAGAAACTCAGAGGTCTAAGTTCTCATGAATGGGGCACAGTATGCTACCAGGCAGTCTCACTAATTTCAAGATGGGGAGGAACAGCTCGTGTGCACGTGTTCACGTTAGCTGGGGAGGCTGATGTCTCCTGGCACCTTGCTTCTTCAGGCATTTGCTTTTCCAGTCTCATAGTGGCCACCTGGTATGGGGCTACTTGTGCATTTGTCTCCCCTTCCTGAATTGGGAGGGAAGGGAACAGGACTGTATCTTATTCTCAAAGACGTCCTCTGAGAGTCCAGCCTTATAACATCAAGGTCATGGGTTCAGATCCCCATACCAACCAGCCACCAAAAGAAAAAGAAAAAAAGACGTCCTCTACAGCCCACATAGAAGGTATTTAGGGAATAGGATCTCTCTGTCTTTCTACTTGTAAAGACCTTGGGAATGGAGGTAGGAGGGCCATGTTCCTCCCTCCTCCTGTTTAAAAGTGACTAAATAGGGCACACCCCGGGGGCTTACAGAATTTATTAGCTGACAAAATAAGGGGGAGTGGGAGGAGACTGGTATATCCGGTCTCATGTGTATGTCAGACACACCTTCACTTTCCCAGGTGGAACTTTCTCATGGATAGGGAGTTCCTCCTCAGACCCTTGATGAATCAATCACTCTTCCATGTGGCTTTCTTCCCCTACCCTTTAAAATATCTATGTATGGAACGAGTTCCA
>NW_007742273.1:23772-25454 GCF_000696425.1 Galeopterus variegatus
GAGGAACAGCTCGTGTGCACGTGTTCACGTTAGCTGGGGAGGCTGATGTCTCCTGGCACCTTGCTTCTTCAGGCATTTGCTTTTCCAGTCTCATAGTGGCCACCTGGTATGGGGCTACTTGTGCATTTGTCTCCCCTTCCTGAATTGGGAGGGAAGGGAACAGGACTGTATCTTATTCTCAAAGACGTCCTCTGAGAGTCCAGCCTTATAACATCAAGGTCATGGGTTCAGATCCCCATACCAACCAGCCACCAAAAGAAAAAGAAAAAAAGACGTCCTCTACAGCCCACATAGAAGGTATTTAGGGAATAGGATCTCTCTGTCTTTCTACTTGTAAAGACCTTGGGAATGGAGGTAGGAGGGCCATGTTCCTCCCTCCTCCTGTTTAAAAGTGACTAAATAGGGCACACCCCAGGGGCTTACAGAATTTATTAGCTGACAAAATAAGGGGGAGTGGGAGGAGACTGGTATATCCGGTCTCATGTGTAGGCTGAGTGTTTTAGTTTGCACATGCTTCCCAGAACTCAAATATGCAATCATGGGCTAGAGCTGCACTGTCCAATATGGAAGCCACTAGCCACATGGCTACATAAATTTGAATTAATTAAAATTAAGTAAAATTAAGAAATTCAGTTACTCTTTCACACTAGCCACATTTTAAGTGCTTAATTGCCACAAGAGACTAGTGGCCTCAGTAATGGACAGCACAGATAGAGAGCGTTTCCATCATCACAGGACATTCAAATAGATGTGCTGGAGATTTGAAGCAGCATGTCTCTCTGCCCAAAGTGTGCTCCATAAACCACATGCATCTGAAGGCAAGGAGACAGAAGAGCTTGTCAAAATACTAATCCCTGGGCTACTCCCTAGACCTCCTGGATCAAAATCTCGACGGGCGTGGGCCTGGGAACCTGTGTTTTAACATGCACTCCCAGATGGTTATTATGCAAACACACATTTCATGATCAATGCACCAAAAGATGCCAGATATTGAATAGCAAAACTGGAAAACCTCCTGGTACATCAATTCTAAGTATTTCAGATGTCTTATAGCACTTCCGACTCCAGTGTAAGATTTTCCAACCCAACATTTCCAAAAGAATGTGACTAGAGAGTCCAGACTGGCAGCTAGGGGCACCATCTTGGTAAAGTCCTGGCTATTCTTCCAGTAAGTAGTAAATAATGAAGAAAGAGGCTGTCCTAGCATTATCTCCCTCACTTTTTCTGCAGAACCAGGAGGATGGAAATAACCTCGTTGCCCCCCTGGAGCATGTTTGAATCACAAGTACCTTCCCTCTAAAATAAATTTATTTCCTGCCACCTTCATCCCAACATAGACCAGCTGGTGATGAATACCAGACTTCATAGCTTATTTGTCAAAGCAGCACACCTGTGAGGATTCCTATGGAAGATAAATTTTGGTTTGGGGGAGGGGGTGTTGGAGACAGAGGGACCTGGCCAGGAATAAATCTTAACATGTTGCACCAGGCTGTGAATGAGTGTTTGCCTCACAAGGCTCGCCCTCCTGACAAGGTATGATAAATTACCCTCTTTGTTGACACCGTCATTGGGTTATTTATGGCTCATTAATTGAACCAAAAAGGGGCCTTGTAGACCCAGCAGGGGCACCATACAATGCTCCTCCAGTGGACACAGCTCAAAGAGAGGAACAAAGGAGGGGG
>NW_007742274.1:0-714 GCF_000696425.1 Galeopterus variegatus
AAAAAAAAAAAAAAAAAAAAAAAGCAGAGAAGAGGCCGCTGGCAGGCTTCTCTACACAGGGTGGCAGTGAGCCTCAGGACCAAGGTTGCTGCAGGTCTCCTTCCTAACACAAGGTCCAATTCAGTTCTCCAGATCTTCAGAGGGTCGACTAGCTGTGGTTGAAGCAGAAATGGCCTCTCTTGCATACATCAGCTTTTGGTCAGTGCTGAATTGGGTCCAGCTGGGTTTGTTTGGAGGCAGATTCCCTTCAGCCAGGCTGAGAGGCCAGGATGCCCACCTTCCCAGGGAAAGGCACACTGAGAAAAGGGAGTGGTCTCTCCTGGGCCAGAGAAAAATCTCAGTTCTGCCTGCAGACCTACAGAGTCCTCACCCCTTCCCTGCTCCGCCCTGTTCAGGTTCTGGGCCAGTTCTATGGGAATAAGTAAATAGAGAAACCACAGCCAGAGCCAGGTGTACAGTAAGTAGCAGTGCTGTCTCTGTCCACTCCATGCCACTGCTCCCTGTTGCTACCCTTGAACACAGAGATGGTCTCAAGCTGGGCATGGTACCCAAGCACCAGCCCTGCCTAGGGCTCCTCCCAAGGTTTAGTACTATCTGGATTCTACAGCCAAGCCCTTGGATTTCAGGTCTCTAGAAAGACACCTTTGGAGAAACCACTGGCCAGGCTCACTGCAGCTACCTTTCAGGATCTGGAAGAGATCTAGTTTTCTTTCC
>NW_007742274.1:2572-20229 GCF_000696425.1 Galeopterus variegatus
GAGGGTTGCGATCCCGTTACCGGTCAGTAAAAAAAAGACAAAAAGGAAAAAAATAAATAAAATAAAATAAAAAACCAAACCAAAACAAAAAACCTTTACATCAACTATCATCATCATCGCATAAGAGAAAGTATATTATCATTATCTCATGTCATTGCATACTGATGCAAACTTCAGCAGAAACTAGCATCAGTCCATGAGAAGTTTTGATTAAGTAAATCACGTGTCACATAACATGGTTATTGTTCTTTGTTACCTTTTCTCTCTCTCTCTCTCTCTCTCTCTTTTTGGGGTCCTTTCCCCCCCTTTTTTATTTTTTGGATATCTGCCTTAATGTCTCTTCTAGACTACAAAATCCAAATTATATTCATCTTTGTATCTCAATATCAGTATATAAGATAGTATCCTTTTTATTTTGTGTTTCCTACATTCTATTTCCAAGAACAGTGCTTGGCATACAGAACATATTTAGTTAAAATTTTGTTGAACAAGAGTAACCTAAAAAGAGATGTTCCTTGAGTGTAAGTGAGAGTGGGTAGTGGGCAGACTTGACTCAGTTGGCTTAGAAAAGAAGACCCCCTGTTTTTCATATGAAAAAAGGTCTATTTTTTTTTTTTCCTTTCTGTCTTTTTTTTTTTTTTTTTTTTTTTTTTTTTTTTTTTTTTTTTTGTCTTTTTGTCTTTTTTCGTGACCGGCAACGGATCGCAACCCTCAGTGTCGCGCCCGTACCGGACCGGGACCGGCAACGGGATCGCAACCCTCGGTGTTGCCCCCACTCCCCGCTCAGCCAGTGAGCCGCCGGTCTGCACATGGGATCCAAACCCTCGGCGGGAGCGCCGCCGCGCTTCCCAAGCGGCACACTGTAGCAGTGCGCCACCGGGCCGGCCCCGAAAAAAGGTCTATTAAAAAGAAGCTTATAGGGGCCGGCCCGTGGCTCACTCGGGAGAGTGGTTCTGATAATGCCAAGGCCGCAGGTTCAGATCCCATATAGGGATGGCCGGTTAGCTCACTTGGGAGAGCGTGGTGCTGACATCACCAAGTCAAGGGTTAAGATCCCCTTACCGGTCATCTTTTGGGAAAAAAAAAATGCTTATAGCACCAAGGCCAAGGGTTAGGATTCCCCATACCAGCCAGCCGTACCCGCCCCCCAAAAAAGAAGCTTAGACAACAAAGGAGTAACTCTTCATGACCTTGCACTAGGCAATGCATTCTCAGACAAGTGACAAAAGAGAAAAATTCGTAAAGTTCAAAACTTTTGTGCTTCGAAGGACACAATCAAGATAGTGAAAAGACAACTCACAGAATGGGAGAAAATTTGCAAATCATGTATCTGATAAGGGACTTCTATTCAGAACATATAAAGAATTCTTACAACTCAGCAATAAAAAGACAAACAGCCCAATTTAAACATAGGCAAAGGATTTGAAAAGATATTTCCCCAAAGAAGACAGACACACAAATGGTCAAAAAACACAGAGAAAGTGTGGAAGTACAAATTAAAACTAAAATGAGATACCACATGACCCCCTAGAATGGCTAAAGTAAAGAAGACAGACAATAACAAGTGTTGATGATGTGGAGAAACTGGAACCTCATACATTGCTGGGAGCATTGTAAAATGGTGCAACAGCTCTGGAAAACACTCTGGCAATTCCTCGAAATGTTAAACACAGAGTTATCATATGTTCCAGCAATTTTGATCCTAGACATATACCCAAGAAAAATGAAAACATGTTCTCACAAGAGCTTGTACTCATATAAGAATGTTCATAGCAGCATTACTAATAATAGCCAAAAAGTGAGAACAACCAAAATGTTTATCAACAGATGAAGGGATAAACAAAATGTGGTATATCCATACAATGGAATATTATTCCGCAATAAAAAGGAATGAAGTACTGATGCATGCTACAACATGGATGAACCTGGAAAACATTAAGTGAAAGAAGCCAAACACAAAAAGTCACGTATTGCTTGATTTCATTTATATGAAATGTCCAGACTCGGCAAATTTATAGGACAAAAAGTAGATCAGTGGCTGACAGAGGCTGGAGGGAGGAAGAAATAGGGAGGGACTGCTAATAGATATGAAGTTTCTTTTGGGGATGATGAAAATGTTCTAAGATTAGATTATGATCATAGTTGTACAGCTCCATGACTATACTAAAAACAATTGTATACTTTAAATGTTGAAATATATGGTATGTCAATCACATCTCAATAAAGCTATTAAAAAAAAAAAAAAGCAGCAGCAGCAGCAGCAACTTTAATGGTATTTCTCAGCTGCACAGAGACAAAAGTCTTTGAAAGCCCTGTAACTGGGGGTGGGAGATTGGGGGGACAGGGGCTGGAATCTCAGGTGTACCAGAAAGCAGACTGGCATAGCAACCCAGGACCTCAGACAGTCGTCTCTTTCTACTGCCTTTTCAATACCAAAATTATTAAAATAATAAACTATGTTTACTTTCTTTCTACTTTCTCCTTTACCATTTCTTAACCACCAGAAATCTGCCTTCTTGTAATATTTGAACTGTGTGAAGCAGTGATAATTCTTTAACTTATAATATCTGAATTGTGTGACATTATTTATTAGCTAGCCTCTCCTATTCAAACCTTCCTTTCCCTTTGGCTTCTTTAACACCAATCTTCTTAGTTCTACTCCTAAGATCATTTTTTCTTTATTGTTTAATAAAACAATACCTGGCCATATTTAAATGCAGATTTATAGCAAGGTTCCGATATGAAGGCTTTTTAACCTGAGAAGTGTTTAGTTCTTCTCATTAGCTTTGCTGTTGATTTCCAAATCTTACTTTCTTCCTGAAATTTCAGAATCAAATATCTTCCCAGTGTAACTCAGTCAGTAAATGTCTGAGCTGGGATTCAGAGCTCTCTGATTTCAAAGTCAGCATTCTTAACCACTTGCTATACTGCCTCTCTAGTTCCTATCCCTACTCCTATCATGCTAATTCAGGCCTGCATACCTCTCCTCTGAACTATTCAATAGTCTTCTAACTGGTTTTCTTGCTTTCATTCTGGCTCTGTCCTCTCAGCTATCCTATATACTGACACAAAGTTAATCTCTCCAAGTGCTTCCTTCAACATGTTGCCCTACTACTAAAAAGCCTTCAGTGGTTCCCTACTTTCTACAGGATAAATCCAAATTCCTTAATGTGGCATTCAAAATTCCTTCTAACCTGTCCAATCAAGTTCCTACTGCACACCAAGTCTATTCCAAATTCTGAGTTTTGGCTCACTCCACTGGGAAGATATCTGGAATGCTCCCCTTATTTCCCTTTAAAAAAAATTTTTTTAAGGGTCCATCTCTAATTCTACCATGTCTGGGAGCTTTTCTTTATCCTGGAAGTCCTTCTCCTGAACTTCCTCATTATCAATTGTGTGTATAACTCATTTGGTATCAAGCCTTGGCCATTTTATTTTATTATTTATCTCTTGATGACAGTATTCTTTCGGAGTGAGGGGCTGTGTCTTACACTTTGATAGGTAATTTTGAGCACAGGGCCTTCGCACACAGTAGGGCACAAATGATGTTTGTTTGATAAAGTTACTAAATGGCAAGCATATCAGGCTAACTGGATCCAAGCCAGCTTTCAGAAGGTTAGCTTAACCTGAGAACAGCATATGTGATGCAGAGGAGGAAAGTAAGGAAGAAGAAGAAAAGCAAAAATCTGAGCCTTGGTACAGTGATTAGTAAATAAATCTTTAATGCCAAGACCTTAAACTTTTCATCCTTTGTTTCTCTCTAAGTTCATACTGAGGGTGGAAAGATGACTGAGCAGCAGTCTCTTTGGTCAGTACATTTCCTACCATTTATTCCCACAGTCATGATCCTGAGCAAAGATTGCAAAGTGTTAGCCTGACAGCCACATGGAGTGTGTCAATAGGTTTTAGGTGGCTTGCACAGTAAAAATGCCACCAAAAAAATTCTGGAGATTTCTAAAAAAAAAAATCTAGACCTCCAGCTTGTCTTGCTTGAAAAATCAGAATAACTGACCACACTAAGCCCTCATTCCTAGACGGTAATAATCAACGAGAGCCCTTATAAGACGGGCCTGTGCCCTTCAGTTTGATATGTTCCCACTACTCCCCACTGTTGCTTATACCTGGCCACACCCACTGGCTGACTTACTTATGTGCACTATTTGCCTGACTCCTGTAAGGCATTTGAGTTTGCAAGCCTTGCCCCAAAGAAACAGTTATGCTTTTGCATTATATCCCAACCCCCCTTGATTTACCTCCTATCTCCACAATGATGTTCACTGTAGTATTACTTGCAACATCAAAAAATTGGGAATATTCTAAATATCCAATAGAAAAATGGCTAATTAAATGGTGGTCTACCCAAGCAACAGAATATACTGGAACCATAAAAATTATGCTTACAAGGAAAGTCTAATGACATAGAAAAAGGATTATAAGCTAATAAAAAAAGTAGGATATCAAATTGTATAAGAGAGACTTCTGCTTCTCGCATAATGGTAAACAGATATTACAGGGGGTCCCTTCTAGAGCAAAAAACTAGATCCCGTATAACAAATATTTTAAAAAGCATTTCAGGGCTCACAATAAATAGAGGAAATCTCTGAGGTTATGCCTACCAGCCCCCCTCAAAAGAAAAAAATCATGAGCTTTGGAATAAGCAAGAGAGAGGACTAGTGTTCCTGTGGGCCAATTCCCAAAGCATCACTGCAGTCTAGATGACAAGCCTTGGACCACTGGAAAGGTGAGGGACCTAAACCTGAGACTCCTGCATTAAGCTGGGACCCTTAAAGGAAGCTCAAGGGATCCAAGGTTGGTGGTATCCTACAGCTTTTGGCAGAAGCAGATACAAATCTTCTATGGAAGAAAATATCTCCCAGCTTAAGTCAACAGGATTCTCAAAATTAAAGAACAAGCAAAAATTAGTTTATAATCAATAATCGTAAATACACATGGAAGCATGAGACCATCAGTAAATAACAGAGAAAACAATAAATAATAGATTAAGTCTGTAAAGACTTTACATTAAAAAAATGTCAGATATAGAATATAAATCAGCCATGTGTGAATTTTTTAAATAAAGGATAAAATCTCAAATATAAGCAAGTAGCAAGAGATTATTAGAAATGATCAGGCAGATCTGAAAATGAACCAAAGGAAACTTTTAGAATTTACAAACATAATTTTTGAAATAAAAACTCAGTGGACAAATTTAATAGCAGATTAGACTAAGTTGAAGTGAGAATTAATGATCTGGAAGACAGAGCTGACAAAATTACACAGAACACAAAAAGACAAGGAGACAAAAAATGAGAGAAGTTAAGAGATAAGATGGAATGAGAAAGTTTAACATACCTCTAATTCAGAATCACTGGTAGAGAATCAAGGAGATGTAATATTTGAAGAGATAATAGTAGATAATATTCCAGAGGTGATAGAAAATATGAATGCATGGGTTCAGTAAGTACTACATATCTCAATTAGGAATAAAACATATCAGTAACAAGTAATGATTTAAATTGTATATCAGTAAAGTTTGTTGACTTGAATGTAATGAACTTAACAGATACAAGATGATGTAATATTTGTTGGTGTGCTGTGTGGTCCTAAGACAGTTACCTAGCCTTTCCCTGACCCCATTTCCTGTAGAATGATGATAAAAAAATAATACCTACCACATTAAATGAATTAATTCTATTGAGCACTTAAAATTTGTGCCTGACATATTATAAACACTCAATGAGTGTAATATTTATTATTCTCAAGTGTTAAGATGTTGGTTAATACCCAAAAGCCCCACAAATGAGGTTATACACCTCTGACCAAATTGGGATAATAACCTTGGATAAATCTGAAAAGATTAGATATAGGTACCTTTCTCCAGTCTTCAATCCCAGTGTTCTCCAGAATCCAGTGACTGCCTGGACAACCTTCCTGAGCAATAGAGAGATCCAGGAGTGGTTAAAAATAAAACATATGAACTGAGCACTCCTGTGCCTGGAAAAGGCTTCTTTATGGGGAATCTCTAGGTAAAAAAAAAGATATGGAGGCTAAGGGGAGACTACCTCCTGCTAGAGATCAAACAGTGGCCTACTCAAAACAATGTATGAAAGTGCTCCGTAAACTAAACGCTTTATAGAAATGTAAAGTGTTGTTATTACTCTTTAAAAAATGCTAGGAACTCCCTCTTTTCCAGTTGTATATGGATAAGAGTGTATATTGTTGGAGACTGGTCTCATAACTTAGGAGGGACCGAGAGTCAAGGAAAAGGAGAAGGCTCAAGATGAAGAGACAGGCATTAAATTACAAATCTTTAGACAGTCCGCCATTAAACTAATAAGAAATTTTATGTTCCCATAAAGAGACTGAGAAATGAGAGATAAATCCAAAGAGAAATATATTTTTTTTAAAGAGAGAAATTAAAGGGCCGGCCCGGTGGCGCACTGCTACAGTGCGCCGCTTGGGAGCACAGTGGCGCTCCCGCTGAGGGTTCGGATCCCACATACAGACCAGTTCCCGCTCACTGGCTGAGCGAGGGGCAGGCACAACACCGAGGGGTGCGATCCCGTTGCCGGTCCTGGTCCGGTACGGGCGCGACACTGAGGGTTGCGGTCCGTTGCTGGACACGAAAAAAGACAAAAAGGGGGGAAAAAAAAAAGAGAAATTAAAAATAAATAAAATAAAAAAATATATATTTAACCACTTGCTTGGACATGTCCATTTGAATGTCCCATCGATACCTCAAATTAGTAAGGCCCAAAGAGAACTAATCATCCTCCTAACCCCTGCCACTATCCCAATCTTGATCCTCCCCATGTAACCCTCACCATCCACTAGTTTTCCAAAGAAGGGATCTGGAAGTCGTCCTCAACTCCCCCTCCTTCCTTACCCCCAATCACCAATCAGCCCTGAACATTATCTATATTATTTCCTAAACTTGTCCTAGGACTATACAGTCTTTCTAAACATACATCTGACCTCATCACTCTCCTGTGTAAAATTCTTCTGTAGCTCCACATCGTCTTCAGGATAAAAATCCAAATTTCTGAGTGATACATACAAAGCCCTTTATGTTCTAGGTCCTACCTACCCTTCATGCTTCTTTTTGTGCTCTCCTTACCTCTAGCCTTACATTAAACTAGGTGATTTCTCAAATTAACATGTTCTCTTTCATCTCTATGCACATTTAGGATTAGATTTTTTTCTGTGTGCCCATAAGATTCAGTGAAAATCACTATCACCAAATATGTGTTATATTAGTTTACTTGTCTGCTTTATCCAAATAGAATTTGAGCCATTTACAACCAAGAACCATGTCTTTCATCTTCATTCTCACTGCTTTGCACACATCTTATTGAGTATAATAACTGTTCAATAAATGTTTACGCAATGAATTTATACCTAGTTAAGAAATTACTAAGCAATTTTTTAGAAAAGAAGACTAGTGAATAAACTTCAAAAGAGTTAAGAAAGAACTCTAGAGTATTAACTCTCTAGAGAAAATAATCTAACCAAGGGATACTAGTTATGTTTTGCTTTTGTTTGTTTTTGTTTTAGAGGTGGCTGGTGCTAACAGGCAGACAGAGAGGCAACACTGTGTGTGAGACGCTCGGGGTCTGGAGGACAGTTTGCTGGCTGGCTGGGTTAGGTATCTTTGTAACCTGGTGTTCTAAATGTTCCCTCTTGGGGAGGCCGCGACTCTGAAAATGTCAAAGCACTTCTACCTGCTGGGACTGAGTAACATCCTTTCTTTATCACATGGGCTGGCTACTTGTCTAAAGGGTAGCATTAAAAAAAAAAAAAAAAAAAGTCATGGGGCCGGCCCGGTGGCGCACTGCTATAGTCCGCCGCTTGGGAAGCGCGGCAGCGTTCCCGCCGAGGGTTCGGATCCCACATACAGACCGGTTCCCGCTCACTGGCTGAGCGAGCTGCGGGGGCAACACCGAGGGTTGCGATCCCGTTGCTGGTCCCGGTCCAGTGCGGGCGCGACACTGAGGGTTGCGATCTGTTGCCGGTCACGAAAAAAGACAAAAAGGAAAAAAAAAAAAAAGTCATGCTGTGGAAATAAAATGGTTAACTAAAATACGTTCAGAGTAAGAAGTTTTGTGTATTTGTGAAAATGGGAGAAGGAACAAGAATAAAAGAAAGATAAAGATTTAAGATGTAAGAAAAAGAACCTAAACGTCTGAAAGAAATCTGCTTGGGATGTGAGTAGGCTGCAGTGTCAGCAGAACTAGAATCTTCCATGAACCATTTCAAAGACAGGGTATGAACCTATGAAATTAAAACTTATAAGAAAGTGGAGTAAAGGTATCCCCTCATCATCTCTCAAAAATTGCTCTCAACAAAAACAACAACAAAGGAAAACAAGATTAGAAACAAAAACCAGTGCCTACAAAGGGAGATGCTATTGAGGAAGCAAGCAGATTCATTCTCGTAGTATCCTGGAACGGCTCAGGAATTGGAGACTAAGTACCTCTGAAACTACGGGGAGAGTACTGAGCAGTTAAAAATAGGGATGTTGGTTAAAGTCTCTAGAAGAATCAACAAGTTCTCGGTACCCACCACCAACCCCACACTGTCAGAAGACCAAGCATCACCTGCTCCCTAAGGGAACTGGAGATTTATTTTCTGGGGAAATTTAGGTGGAATGGACTTAGATTCAGGAAAACAAGGCACAGATGAAAACTGCGGGAGTAAGTGAAAATCTCCACAAGAAGATTACAAGACTCCTTCCTTCCCCGATTTCAGGAGAATAACTAAAACAGCCAGACTTATCTATCCCACCTGTACCCCTGAGAGATTACTTCTCTGCAGAAAGTGAACTACCCAAAGAAAAGACTGTCCGATACAGACTTCTGGGGGTTCCCCCACCAAAAAGTCAGCTTGTTGCAGTTGCCCACCAGTCAAGTTTGCCAGTTGATATGCCTATCCACTCGCAGAACTTCCAATTAATTTTTAATGCCTTATTCTTAAATATGAATCAGTGGCCAAGGGTTAACAAACTTTTGAGGATAGCCTCCAACACAAAGAATAGTGTCAAATAAAAACTGAAAAGAGGAGTCTCAGAAACAGAAACAATGCAGAGAAAGAAAAACCAAAACAAAACCCAACATATGAGGTCGTTTTGTCACTTCATTAATGATGTTAACTTTGAACTTTTGGTTATAGTATGTGCCACTGTAAAGTTACCATTTTCTCCTTTGTAATTAATAAGCAATTTATTGGGAGACTTATAGACTGTGTAAATATCCTGTTCCCCATCAAATTTTCATCCAATCTTTTTAGCACCCACTGATGATTCTTGTCTGAATTAGTTATTCACTATTATGATCGAAAAATGATGATTTTCTCTCTATTATTCCTTTTATATTTATTAGTTGCCATTCTAATATAAAAAAGATTTCCCTTTTCCTTCCTTTTTTCGTTTCCTTATTTGGTGTAAGTGTGGACTCTTGGATTTTTTTTTTAATTCAATGTGTCATAATCCATTACTGGTATTATTGATTTTGATGCTCAGATTGTCCCAGACTTGGTACTATCTGATGCTTTTTTTTCATTATGAAAGACCTTTATGGCTATGTATACATTTTTTAAAGTTAACCATTTATTTTGAAATAATTTTAGATTTACAGAAAAGTTGCAGAGTTAGCTCAGAGTTCCCCTAATGTTACCATCTTACATAATCATGGTACATTTGTTAAAACAAAGACGTTAACATTGACTACATTGCTATTGACTAAACTTGCAGACTTTATTTGAATTTGGCCAGTTTTTCCACTAAAAGTCCTTTTTCTGATATTTAGCTTTATAAAAAATGAAATACATTATAACCTTTATAAAACATAGTAGTTAATTAAAAATAAAATAAAGCCACCTCCCGCCACAAAAGATAAGCAGATGTGTACTGGAAGTTGCAGATAAACAGCTCAGATGTTGTTATAAGCGTAGCTTAGCAGAGAAAAAGATCTTCATTTCCCACAATCAAGACACTGAATAGTTTTGGGAACTGTCCAGACAAATAATTTTTAGCAAAAGCAAGCAGTACTGAAAAACAGACAAGACTATGTGATCTTAGTGTACTTCCATCCCCGGTCTTTCCCAATAGTCACCCTGCTGACCTTTCACCTTAGGACACTCTTCTTTGGAAAGCAACAGGAAGTACTTTATTTTGTGTTGACCTAGTCAGGTGTCCTCTACACCAGCAACAACCTTGGGCCAACTTTTCACCTCAGACTGCGTGATTGATTCTAGTAGCAAAGGTCAGAAATGCTCAAATCATAACAAATCAAAATAAATTATGATATACTGTACTCTCTTGTCTGATCTAGAATTATCCTTAGGCTATTAATTAATCTCATCTTGTGAGCCAATTAATCAAGCCACAAGCATCGACTGTATTCTTACTGTGTATAAGGCACTGCGCTGGATGTTTAGGGGTAATAGTCCAATTTGAGGGGCTCATAATTTTGTTAAAATCATTGCCAATATGCCTCTGGAGAGGGCCACGGCAGTAAGAAGTATGCTTCAGGATATGAGATAAGGATTACAGCAGTGGCTTCAAGCTTTTTTTCGGCCCTAGTATATAAAACGGAGCTACTCTGGTTGAAGCAGGGGAGGCCTAAAGCCCCATACACTCCAACTCCCTCTCCCCCCTGTGGGGATCCCCAAAGGCACCTCCAGGGGACCCTAGGGCTTAGAGAAAGAAATTGTGAAATCCTCTGGGCACCGGCAAAGGCAGGACTGAGCATGATTTGTTGGGGGTTGGTGATATGGGGAATGAAATAAATGATTCACTGGCAGAAATCATCTTTTCTCTTTCTCTTTCTTCATGGCTCCCAAATCAAATATGTTTATAAAATCATGCTGATTCACTTTATTAACAGCAGCCTTAACTTCCCAGAACAGAAATAAACATTCTACACGAATTAGAAAAGTCAGCTTGTATAACTACCCTGCACCCTCCGCCAAGGTTCTATGTCTTTACAGGCCATGAGATTATGAGATTAGATGGAGGCTCTGAGTTTCCTACAAGATAAGTACTTGCTGAAATGTGTGAGAGATGCTGAAAGAATCTGGATCTTTAAGAACTGGTGGTAACAGTGATTCCTGTGGGTGTCTGGGCTGAGTTGCAAAGACAGAATAAACAAGTTGTTAGATGCCTCAGAGCACCTGGCTATGGCATCAGGAGTCTGATTCCACAAGCGAAATAGCAGCCAACGCCCAGGTCATCTGTCTTTTCTCCGGGCAGAGTGTAGCTGCTCCTCTGAGGGGGCCACCGTTCCTCACTGGTATCATGTTATTTTGGATTCCACGTGAGGCCAGCCAGCATGCTGGGAGTATGCTGAAAGGGGCCTAGCCTGAAAAGGCTGTCCCAGACACATCAGCTGCTTCCTTATTAGGCCTCCCTAATATAGAGTCCTCTTTCGAAGCACAAAAGCCTCTTGCTTGGCTTTTGGCTTCTTACATATGCTGCAGAAAAGTTCAGTTAAAAGTCCACTCCCAAAAGTCAAATACAAACACTCCAGAAGAGGCTCGGCTCTGATGCGCTCTCTCCTAGGACCACCTGGTGTGGGCACACCTTCTTTTCCCCAAGTTTATCTCCTCCCTTATGAACTGGAAATATGCAGGTACCTTTTAAAAAAATCATTGACAGAAAATATCCAAGGGTGGGACTCTCAACAGGCTCCAAGCCTTTTACCTCTTAGGCTCGGCAGCAGTGCCTACAGCAACCAAGGCCCCAATTCAATGAGTGGAGACTGCAGCTCTGGGAAATTAAACCCAGGAAAAGAATAAGCTAGAAGCCACTGACCCTCACTGAGCTTAAAGGGTCGCTTTTCTTTATTCCATAAAAATCTGATAATAACAAACACAGCTTTGTCCCAGAGTCTCTCTCAGCTCAAAAGGAATCATATAAAGAGAACAAGTTCTTCTCTTCTGCTGATCCAGCTAACATGTGCAGACCTTTCTCCATTAGGCCAACCACTTGATTCCCTTCTTTGCTCGGCTCGTGGTACCTGTTTGGAGGCAGGGGGCTCAACCAGATGACCTCTTATGGTCTCTTTCAAGTCTAATTACAAACTAAGCCAAATTAAAACCTGGAGCCCAGGGCTGGCCGGTTAGCTCAGTTGGTTCGAGCGCAGTGTTAATAACACCACGGTCAAGGGTTCAGATCCCTGAACTGGCTGGCTGCCAAAAAACAGCAATAACAACAAAAAAACCCCTGGAGCCCAAAGGAAAGTGCCTATACAGAGTGTTAATAAATGCCCTCCCTCTCACCCTCCTGCCTTTCAACATGAACACTGGGACACATACACACATCTATGCTCCCCGGTGCCTGGCTTCTAACTGCCACAGATATAAGTCTCTAGAGATTGAGAATTTGCCATAAATCCTATTTCTTTTGAGGATGTAGGGGGAGAGAGAAGGACTGTAGAGAACTAGGAAAGATTTAGTTCCTACCTTGACAGACTGAGTTCTTTAGATGAGGGGATGGAGAACGCAGCAGCGAACGAGGACTACGGGGTAAAGCCCCCCAATGCTAGGTCTGGGGGAACAGCAAGGGAGCAGGAAGCCTAGACCAGAGGCAGTGTACCAGGGTGGGTGTGGAAAGCCCGGCATGGCCTGCTTTGCTTGGAGGACAGCTCTGAAGTGTGTGTTTGCAGGAGCTGGAATGAAAAAGGCCTCTGTGCTGCTCCCTGACTATTCAGCGTGGTCAACCCTTGCTTATCCTCTGGCTGTTCCTTTTGGCTCCTGAGCTCCAGGAAGCAAGGCCAGAGTGTTCTCTGCTCCCTTCCACCCTCCAACTAGGCAGTGGACTGAAGCATGCAGGCTGGTAAGCTACTATCCAATCAGTTTGTCCAAAGCTGTAAATAAAAGGCCACATATGCACAGTGAAGTAGACTATGAGGAGAAACTAGATTGAATTACACAAGCCAGTTGTGGGGCCAGGGTAGGGGTGGGAGACAGAGCGGAGAGAAGCTGCCCTTCAAGGAAATCTTTTCATTCAAGCTCCCCCGCTCCCTCAGCACGACTGCCAGAAGCCATCAAAGCCTTGTTCCTCTGGGGAACCAGGTTCCAATCTGACCATGTTCTCAGCATAGTCATGGTCCCTGAGACTCTTCAGTCAGAGTCAAAACCTTTTCCCGGAAGTGCCTTATCTTTCAGTAGAATTTAGATGACAGCCTCTGGAGTCTAGCTCACCATGCTTGGTAGAAGCACTGGGACTGTCTCACTAGCAGGTGGCAGCAAAGACCATTTCTGTGTACCAGTAATTTTGTATTTGCTTCAGTTATAAGACTAAAGTGAGAGTAATTTTTTTGTTTTCATTTACTTAAAGAACTTAAAAAGCAGGTGACTGGAGTCTGGCCTGGGTCCTTAGGATCAGTGGCCTAGGTTCTATAATGCTCAGAACATGGACTTTGGTATTAAGATAGGTCTGTATTCAAATATGACACACTACTTGCCAGCTGTGGAACTCTGGGATGTCACACAACCTCACTAAACTTCAGCTTCCTCATTTGTAAAATTGTCATGATATTTTCCTTAAAGGCTTGAAGCAGAATTAAATAAGATATTGTAGGTAAAGTACCAGACACATGGTAAGTGCTTGGTAATAAGTCACTATTATTACTATATCTTCAGCAGATGACCAGCAGATGACTTTCCCTTTCCTCTCTCCTTTCCCAACTTCCCAGGAAACCTAAAGGCACCAGGTCTAGGAAATTGGCAGGAAAAATCTCATTAAAAGAGTCAAAGGAAAGGGAAAGACAGCCATGTTCCCTTTTTCCCTCCTCTGCACTAGGACGGAGCCAGTCATCCTGTGCCCAGTATACTCTAGACTGGTAGGCTGGACCTGGGAGCCTCAAGGATCTCACAAACCAAAGATACTAATCCATCTCTAGTATTACCTGTTGTAGGGCATGCTCTCAGACTGACCGCACTTCTCCGGGGGCCCCAGATCAGATCCCAGTAGGGGAAGAGGAGAAATGGTCTGATCCCAAGTTGGCAGGATAGGTCTGTCCAGGCTGTTGTCTGCCCATCACAGCTGCCTGTGAGGCCTATGGGTTAATAATAGCAACTCTGATGCCAATGGATTAAGACAGAACCGTAGGAGGTGTTTATTTTTACACTCTGGCGTCAGTATCAAGTTCTACTGGTTACTGCCCAAATCTAGGACAGCTTCCTGCTACTAGAGTGGCCTCAGGCTTCTCCAGGTTGCTAAGTAGGATTCTGGAGAAAGCAAGCCTTCCCGAACAGTTCAGCATTGACAGGGACAGGAAAGGGGAAGGGGAACAAATAGGGCTTTCATATGTCCAGTGGTTTAGTCCCAAATCTCTGGGACCAGCTGAACCTCAAATTGAAAGCTGCTGCTCACAGCATTCTCCTGAGTCAAGTAGGCTCTGGACAGAAGCCCTAATATGTTGTTTCGGACAGGACACATACATACATACAAGCACAAACTGGTCGCACTGAAATGACCTGAATAAAATCAAGGAAAGACTGCCGCTCAACTAACCAGAAGCTCAGTCGTGCCAGTCACAAGTCCCAGACTAGGGCAGTGACTGTTGACATTGTAAAGAAAAAGGCTGCTTATGGAATATTTGAGAAAAAGGATGGCTTAGGCTGGTTCTCAACTGATTTGTATCGTTTTTCCAGGTACATCAAATTCCTTGAAAATGTGTGTCACCAGAGATTCTTTCCTAGACATGACACAACAGGATAGAAACACCAAGAACCAGCCCTCATCTGGCCAAGAGCCACTACCCAGATAATCTTTCCTGAGAGCCTCTTTATCCCCCAAGGCCTAGCGATTGGGGTCCTGGGTGTCTTACACTTTGACAACAGCATCTGGAACTCTGTGGATATCCCACTCATCTCCCTGAAAGGCAGCTCCTGTCACAGATTTCTGCTTGCTCACCAGGCAGACAGGAGTGCAAAGAGGCTGACAGCTGGGCAGCTGATGTCAATAGACATCATGTAGACTGGCCTCCTGAGGGGCCATGTGCACAGCAGACTGCTGTGGAATGAGAAAAATGTACCACACACCAGGCAGGAATGCTGAAGTGCAAAGAAAGCAGTCAAGCAGCCAAGTGCACAGAAACAGTGACTCCATCACCTTCCTGCCTGTGGCTGACTCATAACCATCGTCAACGATGTAACATATCAGCACCTCGAGGAGCCAGGGTGCTGGCAGGAAGGCAGGCCAGTGAACCACTCGTTCAATACATTTCTTTCCTGTCATTCAAGGCTTATCCACCTGGTCATCATAACAACAATGGAGCCTCAGAAACAACCAGATTTGATCACTATTGATAAAGGAGTTTGAGCTCAGCTCCATTTGGAAGCTACCCATGCCCAGGACAGTGGCAGGAAGCCCAAGGGTAGGAACACTGCTTTCATTCTTGGCTTTTCTCTGACTTGCTGGGTCATCTGGAGCAGGGTACCTGTCCTCTCAAAGCTCTAGCTTTACTATCTGGAAAAGGGGCTAATTGTATCCACCTTCTGGTGTTGGGGCAAGGAAAAATATTTGAAAAATATAAAGAATAAGTAACAGGAAATGTAAATGCTGTAAAGTCTTCAGACTGAAGTATTTTAGTAATACAATTGTCATCCATGCATATAGGTAGAGAGCCCTGGCCTTCTCCTGTGCTTGTCCTTCTTTCAGGTCATGGTGGCCATGTTGGGAAGCAGGCCTAGTCTGTGGCCAGAGGTGCAGTGCCCTTCCTTCAGGCCCATAATTCCACTTCTGGTTTGAGGAACAGGTGAAACAGTTAGGAATCTGCTCACCTAGACATTAATTACCACTAATGTGTAATAGAGAAGATAGAAACATGCAAGCAAATAAGTAGGCAATTCTCTAAGGAAGATATACAAATGGCCAACAGTCATATGAAAAAATGCTCAACATCACTCAGCATCTGGGAAATGCAAATCAAAGCTACACTGAGATACCATCTCACCCCAGTGAGCATGGCTAAAATCCAAAAGACTTTGAACGATAAATGCTGGCAAGGTTGCGGAGAAAAAGGAACTCTCATACATTGTTGGTGGGACTGCAAAATGGTGCAGCCTCTATGGAAAATGGTATGGAGATTCCTCAAACAGTTGCAGATAGATCTGCCATATGACCCAGCTATCCCACTGCTGGGAATATATCCAAAGGAATGGAAATCATCAAGTCGAAGGTATACTTGTTTCCCAATGTTCATTGCAGCACTCTTCACAATAGCCAAGAGCTGGAATCAGCCCAAATGTCCATCATCGGATGAGTGGATATGGAAAATGTGGTATATCTACACAATGGAATACTACTCAGCTATAAAAACGAATGAAATACTGCCATTTGCAACAACATGGATGGACCTTGAGAGAATAATATTGGGTGAAACGAGTCAGGCAGAGAAAAGAAATACCACATGTTCTCACTCATTGGTGGGAGCTAAAAATAAACAAATTAATTCACCCACATACACACACACACAAAACCGGGGGGGAGGGGAAGAAGATATAACAACTATACTTTTTTGAAGTTGTTACAACGAGCAAATGGAAAGGACATTCTTGGGGGGTAGGGGAGAGAGGGAGGAGGGAGGGAGGTGTCGGTGATGGGCCATAGTAATCATATACATTGTATATTGACAAAATAAAAATTTAACGAAAAAAAAAAAAAAAAGAAACATGCAAGCAAAAAGAAAAACCTCCATTCACCCCCTTGCTCTATCTAGGAGCCACAAACCTAATTTTCCCGTACATCTGGGCCTGGGACACTGATCTGAGGTTTGTATCCCACTGATACAGCATTCAGCAGCAGGACCTACTGGACTTAGCCTAGAAGGCCTGAGAAAGCAACATTAATTAAGGATGTATTCCACTGCTCGGTTAGAACAAAGGCAATACTGTATTCTAAACCCAACACAAGCATTCACTCTTTATAGCCCAGCAATCTCTCAGGCTGGGGTTAGTTTGCTAGGTCTCCAGAACTCATGGAGAGGAGAAATAGAAATCTATTCTTCACTGATGCTGATAACCTCTTTTTCTATGAGCGCCTATCCAAGAATTCAAAATACATGTTCAAACCTCCTGCAGCCTCTGGTGAGACCCACCTCCTTTCAGAGAAGGGGCCTCTGGATCAGGAATTAGCAAACTCTTGCTGTAAAGGGCTGGACAGTAAATGTTAATCTTTGTAGGCCACACAGTTCTGCCACATATTTTTCTTTTTTTAAAATTTTACTGTATATTGACAATTTGTAATTGTATATATTTATGGGGTACAAAGTGATAATTATGGTTTATGAATACAATGTGGAATAATTAAATCAGCTAATTAACATATCCATCATTTCAAATTCTTATCATTTTTCATTGTGAGAACATTTGAAATTTACTCTTAGCAATTTTGAAATGTACGATACACTTTTTTTTTTTTTACACAACCCTTTAAAAATGTAAAAACCATTCTTAGTTTGTGGGTTGTACAAAGACACCCTGGCATGGGCTTTAATTTGCTGACTCCAACTCTAGACCTTAAAGGCCTCTCTATTCCAAGTCTTTTTCTCAAAATTCTGACTCTGCTGGGCCTGCCTAGAGATCCTCTTTCCTTCTCTCACAGGGCTGATACAGATATTTCAGAGGCAGCCCCCCCCCCCCCCCCCCCCACA
>NW_007742274.1:20968-22264 GCF_000696425.1 Galeopterus variegatus
TTCTATTTCTGCTTAATAATACTATCCCATGCCTCAGTAAGGCCTTTCCTCTCGCCTGCTCCCAGGTTCCAAATTCACACTTGATTCACTCAGGCCCCAAATCCCTCTCCCTCCTCCCCTCGCTGCTTCTGTATGTGGTATGGTTGGGGACAGCAAGGAAACTATCAGCAGACTGATGGGCTTGGACATAGTAAATATGGATGAAAGGTGTGAGGGTAGGGGTTTGTTCATTTTGAGCAAAGACTTAGGGCTGACTGTGAATCTAGGCACCATCACAAAGAGTTACAGGCTTCGTAAACAGGGACCAAACTGCAATAGAAGCAACCTAGATAAGAAAGATGTACAAACAGTTTTACCTCCTCACATACCATGAGCTAGAAAGAAACGAATGACTAATAGCTAAAGTCTAATACTTATAATAATATTAGCTATTATTATCTACCATGCTACCACTGTGCTAGACGTTTGTCATAAATGCATTTCTAATCTTCACAATTAACCATGCAAAGGAGCTATTATTATCCCTATTTTGCAGTTGAGGAAACTGAGGCTCTTGCAGAAATTAACTCTATCCAAGATCACAGAGCTAGAAAGTAGGTGAGTTAGGCTTGGAACTCTTGTCTGACTCACTCCAAAGCCCCTGCTCTCTCCAGGATGATACACTGCTAATCTCCTGGTGGAGAACAACAATAAGCAAATGCTTTAATTTGGGTCCTGTTTAGACTTTGTTCTAAATAGCAGCAATCTGTTGGTTTGCCTTTTCTATAGTCTGAGTATTAATGAATAGCAAGGTATTTAAAATCACAAGCATGACAATTTCATGTGATAGTGATTCAGGTCAAATCAATACAGCTATATTTACTTAAGCTGGGGACTTATCTGAGCTAATACTTGTTTATTCTTTATAACAAGAATAAAACAGGATTTAATATTAAATCTTTGCCTAGTGGTCAAGTAAGTCTCTTCTCAACAGTGTATCTTTGTGTGTAATCTATGCTGTTTTATAAACAATTTGGCTGAATTGAATTAGTTCCCCACCTTCCCAGGCCCCAGATTATTAGTTGCCAATCAAATGAATATCCCTTCTCCCTTTCTCTTTCAAATGAACAGAGCCCTTACATTCAGCTGGGTACGATGCTGCCTAACTAAAATTCTACATTTCCATTACCTTTGCAGGTAGAGTGACTGTTTGACAAAGTTATTGCAGAAGTGCTGTGTGGGACTTCTGGGTTGTCTCTTTATGAGGAATAGGGCGCATCCTTCTCCCTCCCTTCCTCCACCCTGCTGCTAGGAAGG
>NW_007742275.1:0-801 GCF_000696425.1 Galeopterus variegatus
TGGTTTCCCAGAACCAGCCCGAAGCAAGTTTAAAATGGCTGAGGTACTTTCCCAAAATGGCTGGCGGCCCCGGCGTAGCCCAACACTCATAGAAACAAAAACCGCTGGTTGCATAGAAACAGGAGCCATACACAGTGAACTATTACATGGGAACAAGAACCATACACAATGAAAATTTGTATGCTTGATTGCTCTAATGGCTCATTTTTGGCTTCTGTAACCTAGCTACCTGGTTTGCTTTGTGCACCTGGACAAATCCGTGTACCAACGGGATATGGTTTTTGTCTTTAAAAACCGACAAGACCAATGCCCAAGGCTGTTCTCCCTTGGTCTCTCCTTGAGAGATGGTCGCTGGCCAGCTGGAGTGAATAAACTGCCCTTTGCTGCACGAGTGGTGTGTAAGTGTCTTCTTGCGGGAGGGTGCCTCACAACAGTAGTGCTCTTTGATCCCTTTTTAACAAGCCCTCCAGGTGATTCTGATGCCAGGTAAAGGCAGAGGACCACTGCAGGAGAAGTTTTCCCATCAGGCACGTGAATGGGCTTTGCAAGCCCAGGTGCGATTGGCGGGCCTGGCGGCGGCCCCAGCTCATCTGGAAGGCACTAGGACCGCCGCGGCGCGGGTCTTGCAGCCCCGGCCGGGAGCCCGAGGCGGGGCCCAGCTGTTCCGGGAGCCCGGGCCTCCCTTCTCGACCCGCCCCTGGAGGCGGACCCGACTTGACTTAAACTCTGGGGCCCGGGAGGTCGGCGGCGTCCTCCTCGCTAGCCGGGTTGTCCTCTGTCCCCGCCGGTAAGTGTGAGGCC
>NW_007742275.1:1410-12429 GCF_000696425.1 Galeopterus variegatus
TGCCGGCTCGCGTTGCGGGGGCCGGCCCTGGCCCGCCGCGGACGCCGAGCCCTCGGCCCGGAGGGCGGCGCCTCGCTGGCTGGCTGCCTTCAGTTGCCGTACCGCTTGCGGTGGCCGCGGCCAGAACGCGTTTGGTTAATCTGCGAGGCGATTGGTGGGTTAGTCGGGTGGATGTGCGAGCTGCCTGTGTTTTTTTAATTCTTTCCTGTCGCTGGAGTGAAGAAAAAAAGTCTTTGTTTTGCTTTTACTATTTCCTGAGTGTTCCCCTCCTCCCCGCCCCCGTGAAGTCGGAGCCTCCTGGAACAGAACTGTTTTGTCGCATGTCCAAGTGGCCCGCGAACGCATCTGTGCAGGGGATGCTTTCTGTTCCTCTGCAGTAGTTAGTTCCTCGAGGTATTCCTAAATGCACAAATGCATGCCGATTTTAGGTGTTCTCGAGGGACACGGATTCTGTAAGCAGACATCCTTGGGGTCTCGAGTTTAGCAGCAAGCTTTCGGAGAATCGTATCCGTGAAACCCACTTACTTGCAGTGCTGTGAGCGCCTACCTTCAAAATAGAGAAGCAAGAGCTTGGAAAGCCTTTTAGTAGGCGGGCCGAGGAGCTTGTTTGGGGATTGTATTTTTCTGCTAAATGTGTTAGCTGTAAATCATGTTTAAGTCTTATTCAGTGTTAACATGCACGTATATTAAGGTTTTAGTTACTGTTTGCTTAAGTACAGATTCTGTTTTACTAAACCAATAAAGAAAACTGCTATGATAAAGTATTTTTGTTTGGAATGATGGGACAATAGTGGACCTGGGGGAACGCACGTGAATTCTAACTAAAGTGAATGGTATTTTGAGTCCCCAATCTAGTTTCTGTTACTTAGCACTCTTAATAAGAATTCGGTAAACTTAGTATGCTTTCAATGCAACCTTAAGGGAAACAGTTTTGCAAAGCAATGTCATATCAAGTTAAACACATTAGCATGTGCTTCTTATTATTTATAAAATGTTTCTTGCTGTCTCTAGGACGAAAGTAGTAAACACTGTGGAAGAGGACTGACATGTCTGCAGAGATGAGAACATATGCAGTAATTCAAGAGTAAAATTATACTTAAAGCTAAGTATGTCACCTTAAAGAAGCCTTCCCTGATTTAAGCAGGTGATTATTCACTCTACTATGGAGTAATTTATTATGGAATAAAGTTATTAACTCAGCGAATCAGTGTGGTTAAAAATTGAACATAATGGATATGACTACAAAGCTTGAGAAGAAATAATGTGGTTGGTATAGTACTGATTATTCAATTGTTCATCTTAGCAAAATAAGGAGTTGTTATGGTGAGGTGACCATGGTTGAAGTCACCCAGGCAGAAGTCTACTTATTCTCTACATGCTCTATTTCTTATTTGGCTGTTTTATTATTTCTGGCACATGGGGTTAAGGATGGGGGAAATGTAGCACAGATCACCACTCTGTGAGAACTGTTCCTAAACAACCAAAGTGGTCATCTCCAGGGCTTTCATCCTGTAGCCACAAAACTTGTGTTAGGAAGCATTCTCTTAATGATTAAAAACTATAGTCCCTGTAACCACACTGCTTTGGTTAGAATCTTGGCTCTACCAACTCACTCACTAACAAACTTGGGAAAATTAACCTCTGCCTCAGTTTTCTTATCTGTAAAGTGGGGATAACAGTAGTGCCCACCTTACAGGATTGTTGTGATTAGTTACATGAGTTTTATACATATACACACTTTGAACACCTCCTGGCGCATGGAAATGCTCAGTAAATTTTAACTATTGTCACGTTAGAGAGGACATATATTTTATGGTCTAAGACATTTAACATCATGTCTTATAGAAATTCAGTTTGTTCACTCAAGTGCTAAATAAATTCATGAGCTTTGTGTTGATTAAACGCATCACTGTAGATCCTGTAGGTTCTCTTTTTTGTAGATTCCCTCTGTTAAGAAGTACTGGTCATTACTGATCCACATCTGGTTTTTACCTTCAGGCTTGTTTGGAGGGGGGAGGCCTCCATTAAATCCCATAGCAAGGCAAACTTATCCCAAAGCTTTGTTCTTCCAGGTTACCTCTGTGACTGTACAGAAAATCTCTCTTCCCTTCTAGATTATCAGTGTCTTGGACACAGTAGGAGCTCAGATATTTAGGGAGTTGATCTAACATTGTTTAAAATGTGTTTATAAAGTGAATTTCAAGAATCTTTGTTCTGTCTAAGCAGTCTTTCCCTCCTACCCCACCCCCATTGGAGGCATTCTCCACTATGTAAAACAAATAGGGAAAGCATTCAATTGGAGATAGTGGAAGCACAGGTTACCAGCCTTGGCTATAGAAATGCAAGTTAAAGTTAACTTCAGAAGAAACCTTGTAAAGAAGTAATCTTGTGGACCTTGAAGAATTCTAAATACTTTGTTGGCAGGCAGCTATGCAGTGCTTCTATTCTTGAGAACCTAAGTGTGCTTGTAAATGAAGGGCAAAGTTGGAGGCTGGCCTGTTGAGGTAAATGTCTCACGTGAGATTAGAATTATATATTTTCTGCTAAGTTATAACAGTTGCACAGATTTAAAGACAATAACTTACATTCTTTTGAGATGTATGAAATTACAAGGCTTCATTTTGTAAATAAAGTCTTGTAATTAAAATTGCAAAGTGTGTTAAAATTGTATTGTCCAAATAAGTTGTAAGAAACAGAAAAAAAACATAAACAGATGATTTTTTAAGCCCCAAAGGAGAATTTATTAGATCACATAATTTTAAAGTTCATGTAGCAACACCTTTAGGTTTGGATGGGCCCAACATCTGAATCTGAAAGGAAGTTTTAAACTTGGGACACTGTGTGTTTGATCTCTGCTGTTCTCTGCATTGGTTCTCAGACAGCCCTCCCTCCAGAGGGTGGCCCCGACATCTCCAGGTACACATCCAATCAGTTTCAAGTTGCACAGAGCATGCCTTTTGTCTGGTTGCTCTACTGCAAATTCTGTAACTAAATTAAGTATCTCCAAATATATTGAGTTTATTCGGGAATAGAATAAAGGATTATAATCCAGAGTGCACACCATGGCAAGCCATGAATGCATTTGGTGAAGGAAGGATAAGAGAAAACTTGTGCTGGCAAAAAGGGAGAGAACATGGCAAGCCACAAGTGCATTCAGGGAGGGAAGGGCAAGGGAAAGCATTTATTGGCAGAAAGAGAGAGGTACACGTAAACTTGGAAATGGTTCGTTGGTTTTGGAGGTTCAAAGCCAGATTTGTCATCAGTTCATTGGTTGATATGCCATTACTTGGCAAATTCTTTCGAGCATTATATCTGAGTTACTGCAGTTCTAAAGCATGTCTAATGATAAACCTTGTCTCAGGAATATGTGCATACTTGCAAAGCAGGAGATGCCTGAAGGACGTGAAGGATTTCTGATGGGTTTTAGAAACAGTTCTTAACTCAGACAAGTAAGTGTGAGCCCTCCTCCTACCACGCTCCTTCTTGCCTTTCCCTGACCTATTTTGTCTGGGTCTGACAGAAAGTGATTTCATCAACTTTCACAAACTTTATTCACTCATTCACATCCAGTGTACAATTTGGTGGTTTTAGTGTAGTCAGAGTTGTGCAACCATTACCACTGTCAATTTGTGAACATTTTCTTGACCCCAAAAAGAATTTCCATACTCAGTAACTTCTTGTTCTTCCCCAACCCACCCATCTCTAGGCAATCATTAATCTAGTTTCTACCTCTATAAGTTTGCATATTCTGAACCTTTCATATATATAACTGAAATTATACTATATGCTCTTCTATGACTTTCAACCCAACATGATGTTTTCAGGGTTTATGGTGAAACATGTATCTACGTCATTACTTTTTATTTCCAAGTAATATTCCATTATATGGATATGTCACATTTTGTTTATTCTCCCATCAGTTAACAGACCTTTGAGTTGTTTCCACTTTTTGACTGCTATGAATAATGTTGCTGTGGTCATTCTTATGCAAGTATTTAATTCTTAGTTCTTTGGTAAATACCTAGGAATGGAATTTCTTCTTTATGGTAACTATGTTTATCTTTTTGAGGGACTGTCAGACTGTTACCCAAAGTAGATGCACCATTTTATACAGCAATGTATAAGAGTTCTAGTTTACCGACACTTATGTTTTTGATTATAGTCACTGTTAGGCGTTGGTAAATTATAATCGAAAAGTGGTATCATTGTGGATGTGATTTGAATTTCCCTGATGGTTAATGATGTTGATCCTCTTTTCATACGCATATCAGTCATTTTTCTATCTTCTGTGGAGAAGTATGTATTCAAAACCTTTGACTTTTATAATAAAAAAACAAAGATAAAAAAATAAAAACAAACATAAAGAAGTATGTATTCAAAACCTTTGACTTTTATAATAAAAAAACAAAGATAAAAAAATAAAAACAAACATAAAGAAGTATGTATTCAAAACCTTTGACTTTTATAATAAAAAAACAAAGATAAAAAAATAAAAACAAACATAAAACCTTGGACTTTAAATTTGAGTTGCCTTTGTATTGTGAAGTTGTAAGAGGTTTGTTTGTTTGTTTTAAATATTCTGGGTTCTCCTTCCTTACCAGTGACCATAAATTTGAGCATTTATTCCTGGGTTCTATTCCTTAGATTAATGTCTGTCCTATGTCAGTACCAAATGGTCTTGTTTACTGTAGTTTTGCAGTAAGTTTTAAATTTGGGAAAGGTGAGTCCTCCAGCTTTTTAAAGATTGTTTTCGCTCTGCTCAGTCCACTGCGTGGTTATATGTATGTTATTATCAAATTCTCAATGTCCTCAAAAGAAGCATTGGTAAGCGTTGCATTTGAATCTGTAGATCATTTGGGGAGTATTACCACTTTAGCGATATTATCTTCCAGTCCATGAATGTGGGATTGTTTTCCATTATTTAGGTCTTTAATTTATTTTAGCAATGTTTTGTATATTCAGAGTATAGATTTTTCACTTTTGTTAAATTTATTGTGAAGTGTTTTTTATTTTAATGTTACTTTTTCTGGCAGCTGGCTAGTACAGACATTGAACCCTGTACCTTGGTGTTAATAGTGTTATCAGCACCATGCTGTAACCAACTGAGCTAACCTGCCAGCGCTTTAATGTTATTTTAAATGGAATTGTTTTCTTAATTTTCTGGATTAAATATTGCATAGAAATATTAGTTTTTTTGTATATCGATCTTGTACTCTGCACTCTAGCCAAACGAGCTATTAGTTCTGTTAGTTTTTTAACGGATTCTTTTTTTTTTTTTGGCAGCTGGCCTATATGGGAAACCAAACCCTTGACCTTGGTGATAAAAGTCCATGCATTTTAGTGGATTCTTTATGATTTTCTATGTATAAAAATCATGTTATCTGCAAATATAGTTTTAGTTCATTTCCAGTCTGGATGTGTTATTTCATTTTTTTTTTTTGTCTGCCATTGCTAGAACCTCTATATACATCGCTGAATAGAAGTGGTTAGAGTGGACGTGCTTGTCTTGTTCCTGATGTCTTAGAGGGAAAACATTTCAGGCTTTCACCATAAAGTATGATGATAGCCGTGGCTTTTCTAGATGCATTTTATCAAGTTGAGGAAGTTCACTTCTGTTTCTAGTTTTTTTAATAATAAAAAGTTGTTGGTGGATTTTGTCATGCTTTTTCTACATCAATTGAGATGATCATGTGGTTTTTGTCCTTTATTCTATCGATAGATTATACTATGTTAATTTTTTGGATGTTGAACCAACCTTGCATTCCTGGGATAAATTCCACTTGGTCCTGGCATATAAGTATTTTAATATGCTGTTGGATTTTATTTGCTAGTATTTTTGCATCTGTATTTATAAGAGATTGCTCTGTAGTTTCATTTGATTTCCTTTCTTGTTTTGGCATTAAGGTAATACTGGCTTCACAGAATTCAGTTGGGTAGTGTTCCTTCATCTGTGTTTTGGAAGAGTTTGTGTAGAATTGGTTTTAAATTAAAATTTTTAGGGCCAGCTCGTGGCTCACTCGGGAGAGTGTGGTGCTAGTAACACCAAGGCCATGGGTTCGGATCCCATATAGGGATGGCCGGTTCGCTCACTGGCTGAGTGTGGTGCTGACAACACCAAGACAAGGGTTAAAATCCCCTTACCGGTCATCTTTAAAAAAAAATAAAAATCAATCAATCAATAAATAAATTTAAATTTTTAGTATGACTCTTCAGTGAAGTCATCTGAGCCTAAGCATTTCCTTGTGGGTAGCTTTTTGGCTACTAATTCAATCTCTATAGGTGATTTTGATTTCCCATTTCTTCTTGAGTTAGTTTTGGTCATTGTGTCTTTGGGGGATTTGTCTGTTTCATCTAATATATTGGCGTACAGGTTTATAGTATTTCCTTATGATCTTTTTTTAATGGTTGCAAGCTTTGTAGTTATGTGCCTATTTCCTTATTATTTGAATATTCTTTTTTATTGGTCAGTCCAGCTAAAGGTTTATCAATTTTGATATTTTTAAAGACCTAACTTGTGGTTTTGTTGCTTTTTTTTCTATTTTTGTATTCTCACTATTAAAGTTTACAACAGCAAAGGATACAATATAGAACCAACAGGAAAAAGATATGTACAGGCAAAGTCCAAGGAGATCAAGCATGTTTCCAGGTTCTCCCTCCATGAGAGCTGCATCAACATGTTTTTTCTGCAGTTGCAGACTGTCGGGTCAGCCTCCGGCCCACCCGAACAGCCCTTGCCTCGCTATCAGTCTCTCCCTTGGTGTTCCTTCTGGTGGGCGGGTGGATGGCCTGAATTCCTCTTTCCCTCTGGTCCCCGTTGGAAGGAGACAGGGGAAGAGAGCCGTGAAGAGAGGTGAGCACAGCCGCCAGCCCCAACCAGCCCGATAAAGGACACTCAGATGGGCGGGGGTTCTGTCGAGCAGTTCTGTTTATTATCACACAAGCACTTGCTTTTAAAGGCAGATGGGGAAGGGAGGTTTTTACATCTTCCAGTCAGCTTAAAGGTTACGAGAGCATGTATCCTTTCTCAATGTCTAGCTATTGCAATCACGCAGTGTTCACAAGCGCGGAAGTGCGTATTTGGCCAATAAGGGCTAAGGCAAGGTTCCCGCAGACACTCCCACCCTGCTTCCTCCCGGCGCCATCTTCGGCTGCCACGTTAATACGCCCTTGTGGGCCCATAATGGTGCTGCTTGTAATGTCACTTAAGGTGGCGTTAGTTTTTAAGGCCCGACAGCAGACTGCAGGGACACATGGTCTAAGGAAGTATTTATACACATTAGAAATTGTTCAGGACCCCAAAGAACATTTATTTAGTAGGTGATGGCAATAAAATTATTTCATTTAGGATTTTGGGGGTTTTTTTCCCCTTTTTGCAGCTGGCCTGCATGGGGATCTGATTCATTGACCTTGGTGTTACACCACCAACTGTAACCAACTGAGCTAACTGGCCAGCCCCAAATTATTTCATTTAAAAGTGACAATAAATTCTTACATGTTAAAAATTATTTTCCCAAAACAACAAAAAACAATAGAAAAATAGTGGCACCTGTTGTATATTTTTGCAAATCTCTTTAGAATGTCTGGTTTAATAGAATATAGTTGGATTCTTGCCTGCTTCTGCACTGAATTTTTTTGCCACATGTTTTAGTTGAAGTACTTGAAGGTTGCTTATTGAATGACTGAAATTTATCTCAGGCTGGTCACTGCTTCATTATAGCCTTAAAGACTCACTGCCATAAATTCTGATCAGTTTTTACATTTTCCTTCTACATGTCCATGTCATTGGCAAAGTATTGGAGCATGGTATTGGCTAGTCACACAACTGAATAATTCCCATTCCTTCTCACCCAGAAAAACTTGCATAGCTCCCTTATGCTGATGGGGAAGTAAGATCTTAGACCCAGGGAGGTCAAGCTTGGAGGGCTGGAGGAGGGTTGGGGGGAAGACCATGGATGGAGTTTGGATGTGTTGTCCCCTCCAAAACTCATGTGGAAATTTGATCCCCAATGTGGCAGTGTTGGAAACTGTTTGAGTCATGGGGGCGGATCCTTCATGAGTGGATTAATGCTCTCCCTGGTGGCAGGGGCCTGAGTGAGTTCTTGCTCTATTAGTTCCCGTGAGAGCTGGTTGTTTAAAAAGACCCTGGTACCTCCCCTCTCTCTCTTTTCTCTCTTGATTCCTTTCTCTTGATTCCTCTTGCCATGTGATCTGCTTGTACCCATCGGCTGCCTGCCACTTTCCGCCATGAGTAGAAGCATCCCGAGGCCCATGCCAGATGCAGCTGTCCCAGAATTGTAAGCCAAATAAACGTCTGTTCTTTATAAATTACCCAGTTTTGGGTATTTCTGTTATAGCAACATAAATGGACTAATACAACCATTAATCTAATTTATCCCATTCTGCAGCCACCACCATTGATGTAGCTGTTGGCCAACAGAAGATCTTAGAATCTAAGGACTGTTTAAAACTCTGAGCAACTGCTGACTTTTGGAGTGGGTGTCCTTGGGTAAAGATCTGAATGCCTTACCTGATTAGTCCTGCTTTCCCATAGTCTTCTGATTAAAGAAAAGCAGAACTCTCGTGTTTGTTTTCTAGACTACAGCTATGACTCTGAATTTAACAGATTGCTGGGTTTTTAATCCCCTACCTGACACTGCTGACAAGAAGGTAGATTCTGTCCTACAAGTCTGTTCTGGTATTTGAGGTCCCCTTGCATCATTTTTTTTTTTTTTTAAAGATGACTGGTAAGGGGATCTTAACCCTTGACTTGGTGTTGTCAGCACCAAGCTCACCCAGTGAGCTAACCGGCCATCCCTATATGGGATCCGAACCCGTGGCCTTGGTGTTATCAGCACCACACTCTCCCAAGTGAGCCACAGGCCGGCCCCTCCCCTTGCATCATTAAATCATTAATCCCAACCTTCAGTTTTGTAGTATTTTTTTTTTTTCCTTTTTTGTCTTTTTTTGTGACCGGCAACGGATCGCAACCCTCAGTGTCGCGCCCGTACCAGACCGGGACTGGCAACAGGATCGCAACCCTCGGTGTTGCCCCCGCACCTCGCTCAGCCAGTGAGCAGGAACCGGTCTGTATGTGGGATCTGAACCCTCGGCGGGAGCGCTGCCGCGCTTCCCAAGCGGCACACTGTAGCAGTGCGCCACCGGGCCGGCCCCCAGTTTTGTAGTATTTTGATTTTACTCCCATGCTGACAGAAGTCTTCCGTTGAAGTTCTTGTAACCCTCTCAACCAGAGTAGACCGTGGAATGTGGGCTAAAGTGACTGGGGTAAGTAACAGGGAGTAATTTTATTAGATTTCTCTTCAGAGGATTTCAACCTGTTTTGTAGGAATTGTTCAGTTCCACTCGGAGTTTTGTCCACCTTAAGAGGCACAAAGTTGGCTCATTCCTGTCATAAGAAGTGATACTTGTACTCCTACTACAGCTTGTACTCCAGCAGAATATTGCATCTGATACGGCTTATACTTGCCTGCTGTGCACTAAATGATCATGTATATGAGGGTTCTTCAAAAAGTTTGGAGGGGGTGTTCATGCAAAAATAGTTAAAAGATAATATGAATCTTTCCATGAACTTTTTGAAGACCTCTTGTACTTGGTGGCGGTTGTCAGATATTTAAGACCACCTCTCCTCTCTAGTGGATCATGTTTCCTTGAGGAGGATACCTAGAGGGCTCCAAGATGAGTTACTAGGCGGAATTCTTTTTTTCTTTTTTTAGAAGATGACCAGTAAGGGGATCTTACCAGTAAAAAAGATAAAAAGGAATAAAATAATAATAATAATAATAATAATAAAAGCTATAAGGAAAAGTTCCAATTTAAAATATCAGGACAGATTTATGGTTTTTTTCAGGTATGAGAATTGTATTTTATGTATTTCTTAAGAAGCTCTATATTTTTGAGGCACTGAAGTGCTTACAGATGAAATTGTGTGATGTCTGGTTGGCATAGAAGGGAGGCAGTCACGACATTTTCTTATCCAGAAGTAGGAATTTCTCTTTAACTTGGTGTTCAGAAATTTCAGATAGTGTTCATTCAGCAAACACATTGAGACTTGCTAGCCAATTTCTAGATATGCACGTATCGGGTTGCCCTGAGACAGTCTTTTTTATGCCTATCATCTTGGCTATTAATAATAGCACTTTTATTCACACCGATACTGACCCAGTTATCTTTGGTAAATTAATTGTCATCCTCATGTATGAAACAGTTCTTGCTTTGGCTTAGATTGTACTTTCATATTCTATTTCTTGCTATTTCATCTGGCCTACGGCAGGCGTGGCCATGGTATACCACACTATAATAGGTCTGTTTTTTGTAGTTCTTTGTATTTGTGTGTATGTGTGCTTGTGCCTGTGTGTTTAACATAGATTTAATATTGATTATTCCTCATAGGTTTGATTTTAGGTTATTTTTTGCCAGGCTTTGTGAGATTTTAGAGAAATTCTAATGTGAAAATCCACATCCATCGTTATATTTAAACTTTCTTGCAGCCATTCACTTCCACTTTTTTCCTGCTTTACAAATTAATTTTGCAATTCACAACTCCTTATACTTTGGAGTTTTAGTGACTGGCTTTCTTCCAAGTTTCTTTTGCAGGAAGTAATAGCAATAATACTATATAAGATTTAAATCCAAGAATTGTCAAACCTAAAGATAGACTTTGCCTATTTCCAGGATGTAAGTTTTTTAATAAAAAAAACTTTAAAAGACAGTAAAAATTAACCTTACATTTGGTTCTCTTCCCATCAACTCTACCAGAAACAACTGATTACCACAGTACTTAAGTAAAAAGAGTTTTCAGTAATATTTTCATTACACACAGGAAGCCTCTACAGATTCTCTGTAGAATAGGAGTATGTGAATTTATTACTCTGAATCCCCCATTTGGGCTGTTGCACTTTGTCAGCATCAGCACACAGGGCTGCTTGCCTCCCAGTGAGGACCTACACATCTGATCAGCATCTAAATTGCCTTTTTTTTTTTTTTTTTTTTTTTTTTTTTTGA
>NW_007742275.1:13331-16414 GCF_000696425.1 Galeopterus variegatus
TCAGCATCTAAATTGCCTTTTTTTTTTTTTTTTTTTTTTTTTTTTTTGTCTTTTTTGTGACCGGCTGCACCGCGCTCAGCCAGTGAGCGCACCGGCCATCCCTATATAGGATCTGAACCCGTGGCGGGAGCACTTCTGCGCTCCCAGCGCCGCACTCTCCCCAGTGCGCCACGGGGTTGGTCCTAGAATTGCCTATTTTACTAACCGTAAAACCTATCACCTGTCAACTCTAAAATGAGAATTGAACAGGTCAGAGGCAAATAAAGGGTTTATTCAGGAACAGGAGTTGCAATCCAGGTAGCAGTCAGACTTTTTTTTTTTTAATTTTAATTTTAATTAATTAATTAATTAATTTTTTTTTTTTTAAAGATGACCAGTAAGGGGATCTCAGCTCTTGGCTTGGTGTTGTCAGCACCATGCTCAGCCAGCGAGCCAACCTGCCAACCCTATATGGGATCCGAACCCGTGGCCTTGGTGTTATCAGCACCGCACTCTCCCAAGTGAGCCATGGGCTGGCGCAGTCAGACTTTACCACTCAAGATGGGCAAGAGGGTTTATATTTATAAGAAATTATTCAGATTACATAGATTTTTTTTGCCAGATTATTTCATCGGTTGATTAAAGAAGTCTTTAATCATTGATAGAATGGTTCATTTGTATCAGCTGGCAAGGAAAAGCTATATACAGAGTATCCTTAAAAATTAGATTGGTTTCCTTGCATTGTATATATTGTTGAGAGTACAGATGTTTGTGAAGGAACTTGGTTCTCATTCCTTTGTGGGTCTCAAAGTTGATCAGCTGTTCAACATGGAGTCAGTAGCCTGAGATGGAGTCACTGATGTCAAGCCTGGAACACTGCTAAGCTCAGAGACCAGATTGGAGGGGTAGAACCAAACCATGTGCTAACTATCTAGGCTCAAAGTTTAGGGTTTGCCAGTCACAAGAAGGGTGTTCCTAGGGAAATTCCCCACAATAGAGTATAAGAATCCCATGCTTTGATGGCTTGATGGTACCTGCTTCCATTACAGGGCTGCTTGCTGACCCTTCTACAACTTGAGAGGAATACTCAGACTGTTGTATCAAATCCACAGAAACTGCTAAAGAGAGACAGCATTATACCTATATGACAACTGATGGACAAATAGTCACCCATCTACGAGTTAAGGCACTCTGTTCTTTTTAACCTTCACTGGAAAGGAATGTGGGTGTGTATTATGTGTTAAAGATTTCTATTTCCTTGTTGATTTTCTGCCTATTTGTTCTATTCCTTATTGAAAGTAGGGAATTGAAGTTGATTCTTATTGTCTATTTCTTCCTTGTTTGTGTTTTTGCTGCTTATATTTTGGTGCTCTGTTAAATACATACATGTTTATAATTGTTATCTTGATGGACTGATGCTTTTATCATAAAATACTTCTCTTTAGTAACATTTTTTGTGTTAGTCTATTTTATCTGTTATTAGTACAGCTGTTCCACCTTTCTTGTGGCTGCTGTTTGTATATCTTCTTCCATCCTTTTACTTTCAGTCTATTTGTATCTTTGGATCTGAGATGTGTCTACTGGAGATAGCATACAGTTGGATAGTTTTGTTAAAATCCAGTCTGTTCTCTATCTTTTGGATTGTTGTGATATTGTGAAGTATATCTCTGGTCATCTTCCCTGTTTTCTGGCATACAACTGCTAAAATCCATAGAATCTCCAAAGTGATAAATGTCTTTTTGTATGCTAATGGTGACTGATGGCTCGCAGCCCCTAGGTAGCTTCAGGATGGGGGCTGGTCACCAGAAAGACTAAGATTAGAGATTTGGGACTTTTAGCCCCACCTGCCAACGACCATGGAGGGGAGAGGGGCTAAACTTTAAATTGGTCACCCTAGGGCCAATGATATATAATCAATCATGCCTATGTCATAAAGCCTCTATAACGATGGGGTTCAGATAGCAGATAACATGGAGGTTCTTGGAGGGTGGGATTCTGAGAAGGGGAATGCAGGCTTCATGCCCTTTACCACGTAACCTTGCCCTATGCATCTCTTCATCTGTGTCCTTTGTAACACCCTTTATAGTAAACCAGTAAATGTGTTTCCCTGAGTTCTGTAATCCGCTCTAGCAAATTAGATGAACCCAAGGAAGGGGCCATGGGAACCCTAATTTATAGCCAGTGGTTCAGAAGCACAGGTAAAATAACCTGGGGCCTGAGATTGGCATCAGAAGTGGGGGACAGTTTTGTGGGACTGAGCCCTACAGGCAGAAAGTGTCAGAAACTGATTTCGAAGACACCCAGCTGGAGTTTGCTGCAGAATTGATTGCTTGCTTGATTGTTAGGGGAAAACCCTTACACATCTGGTGCCAGAAGTGAGTTTTGAGAATATAGTGGTAGAAACTTAGTTATTCCAATATGCTCAGAATAGTTTCTTCAGTTCACATTTTTATGTGGTTGGGTTTACATTTGCAGTTTTACCTTTTGCTTTCTGTCTCTGTTACACTTGTGATTGTAATTAAGCTTTTATGATTGTGATTTATGTCTTTAGTAGAACTTTAAACTTACATATTAAAGTAGTTAATACTTATTAAAGAACATAAAATTTACATATTAGGTTTTATGTAAGGCATCTTTAACTGTTTAGAAAAATATTTATTGTTTTTAAGATTAATACCTTAATCATTAACAGTACTATCTCAAAAGTATAATTAGTGTATTTTCCATGCAAAAAGCCTCTCAGTATACATTCCATATAGTCGAAACGCTGCCATCCTGCTGGCTTAGATCTAGGTCTCTGTAGATCAAAATGGGTAGACCTCAAAAAGCTAAATGGAAATAGAAAATTGCGGAATTTACTTCATCAAACAAATATTTAACTGTCGGGCAGGTGCTGGGAATACACAGTTGAACAAAACAAAGTCCTAACCCTTTTGGAGCTGACATTCTAGTATAGGTATAATACACTATTGTAAACGAAAAGTACAAATGATACATGATTCAGTTCTAGATATATATGCAAGTGAAAGTACTTTAAACATACTGCAAGAATACACTTTGAATTTATTATATTGCCTGGGAGGTGAGAAAGAATGAGAATAGGT
>NW_007742275.1:16842-22262 GCF_000696425.1 Galeopterus variegatus
CTGCTGGCTTAGATCTAGGTCTCTGTAGATCAAAATGGGTAGACCTCAAAAAGCTAAATGGAAATAGAAAATTGCGGAATTTACTTCATCAAACAAATATTTAACTGTCGGGCAGGTGCTGGGAATACACAGTTGAACAAAACAAAGTCCTAACCCTTTTGGAGCTGACATTCTAGTATAGGTATAATACACTATTGTAAACGAAAAGTACAAATGATACATGATTCAGTTCTAGATATATATGCAAGTGAAAGTACTTTAAACATACTGCAAGAATACACTTTGAATTTATTATATTGCCTGGGAGGTGAGAAAGAATGAGAATAGGTGTTACAGGAAATTTAATCTTACATAATATTTTGTTTCTGCCTTATAACTCCAAGGTCACGTGTTTCTGGGTGGTGGCTACAGAACTGTCCTATCATATTTTTGTACCTTATGATGACCGACCAGGATGAGGGGCAATTCAAGCACCAAATATAGATCCCCTCTTAAGTAATTTTGGTGAAGTGTCCATAGAAGAGTTGAGACTATCACTGGTGCTAATGATAGTGCCAGTGGAGAGGTGCTGGTAGAGAGGTGGAAAATGTAGTGTCTGGACAGGTTGTTTATTGTTCTTGTTGAATACTGGCAGTCCTAGAGTCTGTGCACAAATGTGGCTGTGTATGTGTGAATGATCTAATCTAGCAGAGACTGGTTGTTATCAGGAATAAAGGAGAGAGGAATGGGATTTTATTTTTTATTTTTCAACTTGGTATTTTTTTTGTGGGATACAGTGTGTTTCAGTACATACACGTACTGCACAATGGTTCACTTAGGGTAGATAGCATAGTTTTGTACCCGTTAGTCCACCAGGGAATGGGATTTTAAGTGCAGAGATGTGATAAGAGGCAGTTGAGCTGTCACTCACTGTAAATGAAAATTGCATTTAGAAGGATGCATGTTTTACAGATTTTGTGGTGACAGATGATGCTGTTTTTTCCCCGTAAGAAAAATAAGCAGCTGAGTAGGGGCAGTGTTGAGTTTGTGTGTGTTCATGAAGTAGAATTAGTCTGCCCACTTGTGTGATCTTTCTCCAGAAAACTTCAGTTGCTGCTATGCAGAGAAAGAGAATTATTTTGGAGGCACAGGGATCGAACCCTGGACCTTGGTGTTATCAGCACCATGCTCTAACCAACCAGCCAGCCCCAGAGGAGGAGATTAAGTCCCGCCACAGTTGGGTTTTGTCAGGTGACTGCTGCGGCTGCCACTGGTGTAGGGTGATGGGAGTGGGGCAGAGATTGCAGGGCAAAAGTTTATTTTTTCAGGGAGAAGTTATAGTGATGGACTGTGGAAATCCTTTTTATGGTAATCTCTGTTACAATATATTCACAAAAGTTCTAAGAATAGATTGTATCCGAAAGTATAGATTCTGCAGTCTACAGATTTGTTGTCCTTATCTTTCACAGTCTGTAATTGTGCAACTATCAGGTGTTTTTCAGAAAACTTTTAACTCCTTCCCTCTAATTTAGGTAGTTCAGGGGTGCTTTTTTATGTTTCAGTTTTCTTCCATGTCAGCAAAGAGGGAGAGAGAAAGAAATAACACCAAATTACACATACAAATTATTTCTCTTCCTACTCATAGACTCTTAGTTTGCTAAGGCAGTGTTTGAATAGGAAAAAACTGCTCTTCCGCCTCACACAGTTGACCACTTCACCTCTGGTCAACAAAATGTGTATGCATTTCTCCCCATCACAACCAATCAATTCACCACATACCAGCCGTGTGTCCTACAGTTCAGTTCAATTCTGATACTACCTGTAAGGAAAGTAAAACCAGTGTAAAAATTAAAAAAAAAAAAGAAAAAGGTAGGCTCTCTCGCCTCATATCTGTTACAATTGGGCAAGATTCAGCACATTCATTAGAAACAAGTTAAAATAAAGTAGTGTAACTGCACATGTGTGCCCATTTACTGATTCAGCACGTTTGTTGTAATTATGTTATGCGTTTGCCTTGCGGCCACTATTTGTAAATAGAGAATACAAAAGTAACTGCTCTGAACTACTGGCTGGCAGAGCCTGAGCTTGCCTTGGAAGAAGAGAGCATGTCTGTGAAGCGCACATCTAAAGAATAAAGTATGTCTACCTTGTATAAAGCTGCCAGAATCTTCTTTCAGTTACCTGACTTACAACCTGCACAGGAAGGGGCAGAAGGATCTGAGATCCAGCCCGACACTATCTACTTGGGTGATCCCACGGGTTGAGAGCTCAGTCCCACAAGACTGCACCTTCACTTCAGATGCCAGTCACAAGTTTCAGGTTGTGGGCCGGCCCGTGGCTCACTCGGTAGAGTGCGGTGCTGATAACACCAAGGCCACGGGTTCGGATCCTATATAGGGATGGCCGGTTTGCTCACTGGCTGAGCGTGGTGCTGACAACACCAGGCCAAGGGTTGAGATCCCCTTACCGGTCATCCTTTAAAAAAAAAAAAAAAAACAAGTTTCAGGTTGTGACCTGTGCTTCTGATAAATTGGGCATTCCCACGACCCTCTCCTCAGGTTCAATTAATTTCCCTCTCCTCAGGTTTGATTAATTTGCTAGAGCAAGCAGCTCACAGAACTCAGAGAAACATTATTTACATTTACCCATTTATTATAGAAGATGTTAGATAAACAGCCAGATGGAAGAGACACACAGGCAGTACGTATATGGGAAGGGTTATGGAGCTTCTGTGCCCTCTCCAGGTGCTCCACCCTCCAGGCACCTCCACATGTTGACCTTGGTATTACAAGGCTGCACTCTAGGGCTGGCCATGGCTCACTTGGGAGAGTGCGGTGCTGATAACACCAAGGCCACGGGTAGGGATCCTATATAGGGATGGCCGGTTAGCTCACTGTGTGAGCGTGGTGCTGACAACACCAAGCCAACGGTTAAGATCCCCTTCCCAGTCATCTTTTTGAAAAAAAAAAAAAAAGAAAAGAAAAAGAAAAAAAAAAGAAAAGAAAAAGAAAAAAAAAAGAAAAGAAAAAGAAAAAAAAAAGAAAAGAAAAAGAAAAAAAACAAGGCTGCACTCTAACCAGTGGAGCTAACGGGCCAGCCCTGGAAGTTCCAACCTTCTAAGCACATAGTTGGTTTCCCTGGCACTCAGACCCCATCCTGAGACAAACTATCCAGGAGCTCAATAGGGGCCTCATTAGAACAGAAGATGCTCCTAATCACCCAGGAAGTTCCAAGAGATTTAGGTGCTCTGTATCAGGAATCAAGGTCAAAGACCAAATATTAGAGCCAGAGATTCTCCTAGCACCCCTAAAAAGGGTTTTAAAAGCTCTGTGTCTGGAACCAGGGACAGAGACCAAATATATAGTTCTTATTGGTACCATGAGTGTTAGCATATGGTTGATTTTTTAAAACTGGTAGGCTATTTTTTTAGAGCAGCTATAAGGTTTACAGAAAATTGAGCACAAAGCACAGTGTTCCCAGTGTTCTATCTCTGAGGCTTTGTTTCCCCTGTTAATAGCATCTTGTATTAGTGTAGTACACTTGCTACAATTAATGAACTGATTGTTATGTTATTGACTAAAGTTCATAGCTTACATTAGGGTTTACTCTGTTGTACTCTGGCTTTAGGTTTTGATAAATGCGTAATATCATGTATCCACTATTGCAAGAGGGTTTTTAAAATAAAAACTTTATAAAAGCAAAGCATACCTAAGAAAGGGCACAACGGTAAGTGTATAGCTCAATGGGTTATTATGTAGGGAACCCACTTTTGTGTAAGCACCACCCAGGTCAAAATCTTTCATGCCACTTCCTACCAACCGCTGTTCCCTCCCACTTCATCAAAGTCCATAAAATTATATAGTTCGTAGGTGATTGGTTTTGCCTGTATTTGAATCTCTATATAAATGTAATCATGCATTATTCTTGTCTAGCTTTTTTCGCTTAGTGGTTTGTTGATTCATGTATGTTATTACATGTAGCTGAGTTCATTTGCATTATCATTACTGCAGCATTTCATTATATGAATATATTTCTATTTTGTTAACTTAGGTTGTTTTCAGTTTTCATTAACTGCATATTATGCTACCGGCAATGTTATTAATCATGCATTCTGTTTGATATATACCTAAGAGTAAGAATTTTTAGGTCTCAGGGCATGCATTTATTAACCTTTAGTAGGTAATGCCAAATAGCTTTCCAAAGTGGTTACACCAGTTTACAGACCAATTTACACTCCTGTCATAATTGTATGAGAGTTTGATTTGCTCTACTTGCTTGCTAACATTTAGTAGTCAGTTTTAAAGATTTTAGTCTGCTGGGAGTGTAATATGATCTTATTGTGATTTTTATTTCCATTTCTTTGATATTAATAAGATTTAGCACTTTGCAAAAATTTTGTCATTTGAATAGTCTTTTTTTTAGGAAGTGTCTATTTAAAGATCATACTTATTTTTTATTGGGTTGTATGTCTGTATTTATTTTTTTTTTTAGGTAATTTATGTAACCTGGATAGGAGCTCTTGATTGTATGTATTACAAGTATATTTTCCCAGTCAGTGACATTCTTTTTTACTCCTTTAATGGTTTTTTCTGATAAACACATAATCATTAATTTTGATGCAATCTACCTTATGAATTTTGTGCCATTTCACAAATCCTCCCCTATTGGGAGGGTCTGAAGATGGTGCAATCTACCTTATGAATTTTGTGCCATTTCACAAATCCTCCCCTATTGGGAGGGTCTGAAGATGGTGCAATCTACCTTATGAATTTTGTGCCATTTCACAAATCCTCCCCTATTGGGAGGGTCTGAAGATGGTGCAATCTACCTTATGAATTTTGTGCCATTTCACAAATCCTCCCCTATTGGGAGGGTCTGAAGATATTCTCTTCTGTTATTTTCTAGAAACTTTGTTTTAACTTTTACATTTACATTTTACAAATTACAATCTACTTGGGATTGATTTGTGTGTGTGTGTCTCTCTGGGTGTGTAATAGGATAGGGCTTATTTTATTTCTTGGCATATGGATATTCAGTTGACCCAGCATCATTTATTTAAAATATTTTTTTCCTACCTTTGTCATAAATCAAATGGCCATATATATGAGAGTGTATGTCTTTGCTATCCTTGCCATTTTTGCATTTCCATGTAAATTTTAGAATCAGCTGGTGAATTTCTACCAAAAAACCTGTCAGGATTTTTACTGGAATTGCATTGACTCTGTAGATAAATTTTGAGGTAATTGGCATCTTTAGTATTGCCTTCAAATATTTGGACATGGCATATCCTTACACTTAGGTCTTAATTTTAATCCGAAATTTTGCACATCTTTCATTTTCTAAGTATTTGATTTTTTATAGTATTGAGAATGGTATTTGGGGGGCCGGCCTGTGGCTCACTTGGGAGAGTGTGGTGCTGATAACAACAAGGCCACGGGTTC
>NW_007742276.1:0-716 GCF_000696425.1 Galeopterus variegatus
ATCCCTTCATAATAAACACTCAGCAAATTAGGTATCTCAACACAATAAAAGCCATATACCTCCGGCCGATATCATCCTGTATAGGAAAAAGCTGAAAGCTTTATCTTAAGAACAGGAACAAGACAAGGATGCCCACTCTCACCACTCCTATTTAACATAGTGTTGGAATTAATAGCCAGAGCAATCAGGCAAGAGAAAGAAATAAAGGGTATTGGAAAAGACGAAGTCAAACTGTCCCTGTTTGCAAATGACATGATTCTATATAGAAAAGCCTAAAGACTCTACATAGTGAGTTTTCATACTGAGTTTCTCTGGAGTCTTGGGGATCTCTGAGGGGTGGAGAATGTCAAATGAGTGAATGTTGGGAGGATTGACGTTTCTCATTTAAACAATGCTCTTAACTCATATCTTTTGTAATACATTAGATTTTGGCAAAATATCTAGTTTTTTTTTTTTAAAGATCCTGCTATAAAAGTCAAAAATCAAAAACTTTAAAAAGCACTGAAGTCTATTTTCTAAGTTCAGAATGGAAACGGTTACATCAGCATTTGGTTTTGCATAGAACTTGCTGTTTTCTGAAATGGGGAAATTGGGCTGCTCAGCTTGGTTATCTTTGTAGAGGAAAGAGGAGGATAAATAATATTTGCTGATAAACTATGTCACAGGCCTTACACAAACATTACCCCATCTAATATTCGTGTAAACTCTAATAAGTT
>NW_007742276.1:2622-3287 GCF_000696425.1 Galeopterus variegatus
TACTGAAAGGAAATACTTCAATGTCCTAAAAGTTTCTAGATTAGGATAGTGGAAACACCAAAGATTTTTTTTCCCTTCCTATTATTTGCTAATGTCTTGAATGTATATGTATCATTTTTATAATGGACAAAAAGTAAATAAATTTGGAATAAATAACCCTACTGTCCAATTGGTCTCAAATGTTAAGTTTGAGGAGAATCACCTGGGATGCTTCATACCAGTAAAGATTCCTGGATGCACTACCAGGGATTCCAATTCAGTTGGTTGTAATCTCCCAAGTGACTCAGAAACTACATTTTGAGAAACACAGTACAGTGAATTGCAAACAAAGGAATGACTATTGCACTCACATAGTGATTTTATTTTTTTGTCTTTTTCTTATTTTTTTTAAAATTTAACATAGTTGTACATACCTATGGGGTACAGAGTTGAATATCAATACATGTGTGCAATATGTAATGCTCAAATGAGGATAATTAGTACATCTAACACTATACAGTGTAATTGTTTTCCATAGCCCTTTACCAATTCCTCCCTTACCCCCTTTCCCTTACACTTTCCCACCTCTGGTAACCTCAGTTCTGTTCTCTCCTTTTGAAAGTTCAACGTACTATTGTGATTGTTGTATCTTTCTTTCTTTTTCTTTTTCAAATTTATTTGTTTAT
>NW_007742276.1:3860-4956 GCF_000696425.1 Galeopterus variegatus
GGCTTCCTGCTCAAACTCTAACTGCTCTAAAGTGAGCTTCCAGCCAGCAGGCAAAAGATGAGTGCAAAGAAGGACCATCCTCTCCCTTTAGACCCTCTTTACAGAAGTCCTAAATCACAGCACTTCTCAAACTATCCATGATGAAAGGCTTTTATTATCTTCAGATCCTGGACTAATTATTTTGTGAAGGATGCCCTCCCCCAAAAAAGAAAGACAATTTTTAAAATAGTATTTTTTAAAAAAGGAAATTAAAAAGTGCATATAAAATTAAGTCCACTTTAAAATTATTAAATTTAACAGATGTGGACTTAATTCTGTCAAATAGCTACAAAAGTGTCTAAAAGCTTACTCTCAAATTCTGAACTTAACTCTTAGTGGATCAGTGACAAACTCTATAGAGGCACTAATATATGATAGTTCTACTCATGTCCCATAGGCCAGAACGTCACCAAATGATCACTGTAGCTGCAGGGGAGACAGGGAAATGTAGTCTCTTTCCAGGCTGTTAAAAGTTAGGGGTTAAGCAATGATGTTAGGGGTTATTAGTAAGCAATGAAGGGAGAACAGATATTTGAAGTCACACAGCAGTTTTTGCCACACTGACCTTAAAATGAAACAAAGTCTACAGTTGTCTGCAGGAGAAACAAATTCAAATCTCCACATAAACTGATAGATCCACATAATTCCATAACAGTTACTAATAACTACTATAATGTAAAGAAGCAATGGAACACTCTTATGTGCCATAAGAAGGATTTTCAGACAAAGGAAATTAATACACAGGTTCTGTAATTCTCACTGAGGATAGCACATGTTTAGATGTGGGTGTCTTGGTGAACACCCATATTTATGCATATTTCAATTAAAAACAGTGATGATGTTCGTCAATTACCTGAAGTACAAATGGGGAAAATATTCCTGATCATGGGCCCCTCCTTTCTGTGGTCATGGGAAAAAATAGTCAACCAGCCCAAGATTTTTTTTGCTCTCATTTTCCATTAAGAAGTTTAAGATAGAAGGATTTTAAAGATGGTGGTGGTGGAGGGGGTTGTATTTTTTTTTTTTTTTTCGTGCTGAGTTAGAGGCTACTACTGTC
>NW_007742276.1:6053-7582 GCF_000696425.1 Galeopterus variegatus
AATGATTTTCTGTTGTCCTTTAACAAGTACACCAACTCCAAAACCTAAAAATATGTTTTCTTCAAATTTAGAAGAAAGGGTCATTGTCACACTGTCAAAAATGTATGTAGCAAGTAATAACAAATTCACTTGGGGAATGTACACAATGTCAGACTTACCCAGATAACAAAGCCTCTTAACCATGCGCCTCAGAATAGAATGATCGTACATTTGATTAAAAACTATTAGCCTGGAAATGTATATGCATATTTGACAGTCTATGAAACAAATGAGAATCATAAAAAGAAAGAACCAGCAGTTCTCAACCATAGATGCCGTCTACACACACTCACACGTGGGACGCACCCCTCCACAGCACGCTTCTTACATTCTGAGTCCCGAGGTGGGTGTGGCCGGGAGGCATAGTAAGGGGTAACCTGCCCTGGAGGTGCACTGTAAACATGTCTGTCCTAGTGAGGATGCTATTTGAAAAAGTTNTGGGTGGGAGGGGGGAGAGGGAGGAGGGAGGGTGGTTTTGGTGATGGGACACAATAATCAACTACATTGTATATTGACAAAATAAAAATAATAATAAAAAAAGATTATATTGTATGATAAGTATTCATACAGACTCAAAGAAATGCTGGAAGTCTTAAGAGAAAAGGAGGTGCTGTTTCTGTCCCAATGATGATGATGATGAACAAAACCTTGTTAATTTTTATCATTAATAATTATAGCTTCAATAATAATAATACCTAATGTTTGTAAAGTGCTGTAATTAATAAGAAAAAGGTCAACCGCAGAAAAGCATGTCAAAACGACTGCAGGTTAATGAGATCTACATGAATGGTGTAGCTTTCCTCTGCTAAGAAAGGATTCTTACCATATTCCGTGCCTGAATCCTGTCTGTTCCCAGTATGGCAATAGCAAGGTGCATACCTACAGAATGCTCTCCATGTGAAGTCCTTGTTTCTGTAAGAGGCATAGCGACCTTGCAGAGAATGTGATCCAGGAATTCCACAGAGTTGGGAAAATATATGATAAGTGTTTTTAAGTTAAGAAAATAATGAATGAGTGAATGAGTGAATGAATGAACAAGTGAACCAGCCCAAACAAGCCTTGGCCACCCTACCACCCAATGGGACCATGTGGCATACCAGACATGGATTTGGTTGCAACACTACTGACCACTTTCTCCAGAGAAGCAGACCTCCCACCAACACATTTGTCCCTGGGCAGAATCTGGTTTAATTCCCACCTCTGAAACAGAACCACTAGTTTTTAGGCCAACAGATCAATTACTTGAAGCAATCAAGGGACCAACTTAAAGAGCTATGTTTATAACATGAAGCGGAATGCGGGACTGGAGGCCAAGAAGGACCCAAGAGTGGTTTAGGAAAAGCAGCAGAGAGGTAGTGACCACAAGCATTAGCCTGCATTGGGACAGGAGGCTGGTGGGCAGCCAGAGAGGCCCTTCTTAGGACTTCAAGGACCTGAAACAGCTCACTTAGAATAGACAAAGGGGAGTTGAAGCAAGAAAGACACCATTT
>NW_007742276.1:8862-12846 GCF_000696425.1 Galeopterus variegatus
CAGTTGGTTCTTGGAAAAAAATCAAAACCAGATACAAATTCCTAAGTCTAAATTGGAGCATGGCGTTCTCTCAGGGCAAGCATGGGTTTCAACATTCATGAATTTTATAAACATTAGGCACTGCGGCTGACCCCACTGCTTCAGGATTAGGGAAAGAGCTTAACTTTTCTCTTTGGAGTCAACTTGATCAATCTTGAAATGATAACTTTTTAGGTGGAACAATCAAAAGATATCAGGAGCATGCTACACTTATTTTGGGATAGAAACCAGAGTCATTTTCACAGAAGATGTTTCAAGATAATTCTAGATGCTTGAATACTAATTGATTGCCTTAAATATACTTGAATATGTGACACAATGATTTGGGTAATTTTTTGGTCACGTAGGGGAAAAATGCTTGAAACAAGAGGCTTCTCAATGACTCAATTGGTAATTTGGGCTAAAGTTTTACATATAGCTCTTCCCTAAGACTAACTAACTAGCATCGTTCATCAAAACACAGGATAACCTCAGTCACTTCCTCCTGCTTTCTAGCTTCTATTCTTTCTCTAGTGACACAGACATGGGCCATCCTTGCTGACCACACGCTGCCTCATTTAATTAACTGCTGTTTTCTATTTCTACATTGACATTTAGAAGTTTTCTTTCCTTTTTTTTTTTCAGAAGCCCACTTGAATAATGGTCTAAAATGGTGTAATTCATATTAACCCTATTTAATACCTTAAATAATCCTCAAATAAAGATTCTTTTTTATGTGACCCTTTTCCTGCCAATAGGTTGTGATAAATAAGCCAGCTCTAAGTTTCTAGGTTTACATAAGTATGAATGACTACAGTAACATGTGAATGAGACAGAGATGTAAAAGGTTTTTAAACAAGAGTTTAACAAAAAGGCCCTGTCTGCCAATGAAATACAGCTGTTTTGAGCTTGTTTCCACTCATTTGGCCCTTTTGCTGGAAGCGTGAGTTTGCTCCGTGGTGATTAAGGCAAAGCGCACGTGGCCTTCGCTGAGTGCGTAAGAGATCTGGCCACTCCGAACGGCATTTGTCACACTCACCATCAGGCAGGTGCTGCACACCTTTATTTTTCCAATTTCAGGTCCTGGGGATACCTAGCTACAGTGACCTTCACCAAGGTTGTACAAAGACAGCCCATCTTTCCCAGTAGTGGGACATTACACATGGGGTTTCGGGCAACATTTCTTTCCAGGTAGATTATCTGCTCTGTACTCTGTGATCATGTGACTCTGAAATCTGTCAAGTCATGAAATGTGTAAATAACTGCTTTGCAGGCATATACCAAGAGTGACCCAGATCGTACGCAGGTGATTAAAGCCACTACGAAGTGTCTGGGTGGGAATGGGTTATGTACGGGCATCTTTCCCAAGGAGCTGCTTTTCAGTGTCACCCCTGGCTCCATTCTCTTGAGCTTCCCACATATGAAATGCTTTCTGAGGATGTGTGAGGCACGTGGCCATCTGAGTCTGCATTCAGGAGGAGGAAACGGGTAAGACAGCACGGGGCTACTCTCAGGAACAAGCGATTTGATGCTTATCACTGAGGGACCCCAGCAAATACAGACATGTAACAAATGCCTTAGTTTCTCTATATGCATCACCATGGGAACACAACTGTCCTAACCCCCAAGATATTAGAGTCTTCAAGTGAGCAAAGCTGTGAAAGTGCTTGGCACAGTCCTGGCATTCTTAGGCCATTCACAAACGGTAGGGGTTAGTGCTGCTACTATCCTTATAAGGATTACTGAGTCATTCACTCCATGCTCTTTCCTCCGTCACTCTCTCAGGTTCCATTAACACTAATGGTGCATCTGCACTGGCTTAGGAATCTTTCACCACCACCGTCCCCATTACCTGGGCACTTGCACATGCAGCTCAGAGCCCCAAAGACTGACCGTGGCCAGTGCAAAAGCAGGAAGATCAATTAGAAAATTCATGAAGTCTGCTTTTGTGTAGGTTTCTGTCTCAAGTCTAATTATTTATTGGCTTACTTCAGATCCTTTGCCTGGATCACGGGTTTTCCCGGGAGAGGCCATCTGATAGTTTTCTTGGAAAGCACCAGAAGGGAAGAGAAGGACTTTTAATTTGCAGATGACTTGCAAAACCAAGTCAGCAGCATGTTCGTGCCATTCAACCAACCAAGTATTTACTAAGCACCTCTGTGTGCTTGCCAGGCACTGTTGTAGGCACAGGAAATACAGCTGCAGGTGAATTTACCTTCTAATGGGAAAGACAAACCCTCCATCAACAAAAATAGATCTGGAGGTGACAAGTACTGTTTTATATGACAGTGGTCAGGGAGGTCTCTAGTGAGGAGATACCTGCACGGGGGTGAGAGTGGCAGCCTGCACAGGGGCCGAGGAGAAGAGTGTCCCAGATGAGGGGAGCGCAAAGGTGGAGCTTTCACAAAGTGTGTTGGAAGGACCATGGGCACCAGGGTGGCTGAAGCAGAGTGAGGGAGGGGCAGACGGCAACAGATGAGGTCGAGGGGGTAGCAGGCATGCAAGTCATGCAGGACCATGCAAAGCATTTTAGCTTCTACTTTGACTTTAGGGAGCTTTGATCTGGCTTAAGGTTTAAGACAATGGTTCTCAGCAGTGGAAATATCGCAATCACCTATGCAAAGACAGAGGCCCAGACTTCCGGACATAGGATGGGGCCTGCCCCTCTGTATTGTTCCTGGATGATTCTGATACCCACCAAGTTGGAGAACCATGGTTTTGAAAGATTTACCCCTGTTGCTGATGTAGGTAGAACAAACTCTGGGTGGCCAAAGGCAGATGGAGCTTGACAGAGTTTTGATATGTTGCCTCCCCCACCCAAGCTCATGTTGAAATCTGATCACCAATGTGGCAGTATTGGGAGCTATTTAGGTCATGGAGGGCAGATCTCTCATGAAAAGATTAACACCCTCCCTGGGGGTTGAGGGATATGGAGTGAGTTCTCTCTCTACTATTTCCCATGAGAGCTAGTTGCTTAAGGGACACTGGCACCTCCCCTCTCTCTCTTGCTTCCTCTTGCCATGTGATCCTGCACTCACCTGCTGCCTGCTGCTTTTCACCGTGAGTAGAAACAGGCTGAGGCCCACACCAGACGCAGCTGTCCCAGAATCGTAAGCCAAATAAACCTCTTTTCTTTATAAATTATCCAGTTTCAGGTATTGTGTTATAGCTGCACAAAAATGAACTAATAATGCAGTGTTACTGCAGTAGACCAGGCTGTGCAACTGACCATAGCCTGGATCTAGGCAGTAGCAGGGAAGGTGGTCATAACCACTCAGATGCTGGGTGTATGAACATAGAGTTAACAGAAGTGGCTTCTGAGTTAGATGTGGGATGGAGAAAAAGAAAAGCAGCAGAGATGGCTCTAAGGTTGTTGGCCTGAGCAACTGGGGGGTTCAATCACCATCCATTGAGATGGGGAAGACAGGGACAGGAGAGAGTTTGCGGCAGGGACAGAAGATCAAGAGTTTGGTTTTGGACATACTGGGTTTGGGAAGCTGACTGGGCATGTAAATGAAGAGATTAAACAGATGGATATACAATCCTGGAATTCAGGAGAAGTCTGGGATGGAAGACTCTATTTGGAATTTATCAGCATATAGACAGCATTCAAAGCCACAAGGCTGGAGGGATCATCCAGGAAGTGGATATAAGGAGAGAAGAAAACTAGGTGGAGGAAGCAGTCCCTGGGGCATCCCAGTGTGTAGAGGTCAGGCAGATGGAGACCCAGCAAAGTGAGATAGCCAAGTGATGTCCCAAAAGACAAATGGAGAAGGCGTTTCTGAGAGAGTGTTCAGTGGCATCCAATGCTGTGGATAGTCTGAGTTGGATGAAATGTCAGATTGACCATTGGGTTTAACAGTGTGAGCTGTGCAAGAGCAGATGGGGACAAAGGACAGATCCATAAGGCTGACTGCAGTGAGTTCAAGAGAGGAGGAGGAAAGGAAGCAGAGGCAGAATATAGAC
>NW_007742276.1:13363-14335 GCF_000696425.1 Galeopterus variegatus
TGTCTCAAGAGGGACTGTTTAATAGTCAGAAGGATGTAGAAATAGGAGTGTTCTTCTATCTGATTATAAAATGTTCTTTTGTTCACCACACACACACACACACACACACGTGCACACACACACACACACACACCTGTCTTTGCCTCTCCTGTTTTTTTGCTATGTGATGGTGACAGCCCATTCAGTCATCTGGCTTCTCCTAGAGGGACCAGTTGCCTAATAGAAACAACAGTGTCTTATGACAGAATAAACATAATGGGGGACAGAACAGCAGAGGGAGAGGGGAACAATGAGGGGCATTTTGTTAGGTATCCAAATCCATATTTTTAAAGAAGTAGCATGATCACAGAGATTGAGAACATGGATTCTCAGCATTGGAGTTAGGAAGGACTCTAGCATTTGCTAAATGAATGACATGGGGAGAAACGAGGGATACTCCTTTCATTTAATTAGTCTAATATCTGAATGTGCCCCATGCCCATGTTACTATGCCCTGTTGCTTCCTTTAAGATACTTACCACGATAGATAGGTAGCGCTTACAGCGCTTCTCTAAATGCTTTGTATTTTATAACTCATTTCATGCTAACAACAGTCCTATGAGATTGNAAGGCTGACTGCAGTGAGTTCAAGAGAGGAGGAGGAAAGGAAGCAGAGGCAGAATATAGACAGCATTCATTCGAGGCTGTTGCATTAAGAAGACCCAGAGAAAGAGGGCTTTAGATGGCATAGTATTTTAATAGAGGCACAACAAATGAGGTGCTGACCACCGATCTGTACATAGCTTGGGGTCAGACTCACAGAATCCCCTCATATGATACCTCCCACCTGCTTGCGGGCAGAGAAAGCAAGGCAGGAAAGGGAAAACCAAGGAGGAATGAAGAAGAAAGAGGTGATGTACGTGTTTGTTTGATTTGTCTCAAGAGGGACTGTTTAATAGTCAGAAGGATGTAGAAATAGGAGTGTTCTTCTAT
>NW_007742276.1:16000-22258 GCF_000696425.1 Galeopterus variegatus
CTGTAACTCCATCAAGTGTTTACCATTCTTCTGCATTTCCCCATAACAACAAGAACCCAAAACTCTGACAAAAAGTAAGGTGGCAACAGGGGAGAGAGAGACATACACATGCACATACCTAAGTGCGTGCCAGAACACTTTATCAATTCCCGGCAGCCCGTGCACCCTTCGCACACATGCACACATGCACGCACACATGGACATATCTCCTCTGTAAAGACACAGATCCCTGGTGGCATTTGCACTTGCCAGTGGAACATCATGATTCTGCCCTCCATGACAAACTAAATATCCTCTCATTCTCATCTCTCCACTGATGTAACATCAGAATGCCATTCTAGGGTAGACAATTCATAAACAAGCTACACTTATTTGTATCCTCCTCACACTCTGTGCTGTGAATACCTTGGGTATTTCCTGACCACTTACATGTAATAGTAGCCCATGAGTTGAGCCCTGCTTGCTCAGGTCTGACTTGCTGAAGTCACTTTCTCTCAGTTAATCCTCAGAGGAACATGAAGAGATTGGCAGTGCCAAAGGGATGGCTACGTCACTGCCTTGCTCAAAATCTTTCTAGGAAAACTATTTCCTGTGCATGACAAGTCACATAATTAGTAGCAACAGCTCCTGGAGATGTCCCAGGTGTCTCCACATATGTGTGTCCCTAGGCACGCTCCTAGACTTTCAACAAATATAATAATGATGACAGCATCATTTCTGCAGGTGCTGTCAAGTGCTTTTCACATGTTTTCTCATTTAGTCTTCCAAAGAACCTTTAGGACTAGGTGCTATTCCTATTTTTACAAATGAGAAAACTGAAACTCAGAGTGGAACCCACCAAACTTCTCCAAGTTGCATCCTCAACCATTATCTTATATTATTTCTCAACCATGTTATCTTATCTTTCTAAACGACTGAAGGTGTGTTGGGGGTTTTTTGCCTTGTATCAGACTGCTTGGTATATGTCGGTGAATGGACCCCACTCTTGTACAAGTCTTTTACAAATTGCATCTTGACCTACAATTTTTCCTCTGATGAAAGAAAATTTTGACCAGTTAGAGGATGTATAAAGACATTTACATAAACACTACACATGTCGTTAAAGTGTCTTGTTGAGAACTAGAAAATTCTGCACACTTCTGAGATGTCTAAAATTCTAAAATAAACAAATATTTGGCAAGTTGTCCTCAAATGGCCTGGCTCTTCTAATCTACAGGAGAATCTGAAGTTTTGATTCATCCAACATTGTGGTTAACTGAAAATGCAACTTTTTGCTCTGTCCTAGTCTTATTATCTTTGACAAATCCTACTTAAAAATTGATTTCAGCACGTGAAGCAACACCTATCATCCCCTGGCTGTTTAGGTTTTCCAGCTCCTTAGATCCCACAGAAATGGAAGTTTGCTCTAGCAGAGGGCTATTTTTATTCCATTTTCTTCTGGTTCTTAAAGGCCTGTGGATTCTTCACACAGGTTTTTTTGAGGTGCTGGCATTTCAGACAAGGAGGGAAGGAAAACTCCACTCTAGTGGGCTAGATTCAACTTTTCTAGTGATGGCTTAAAGGCCAAAGTAGACCCAAGCTTGTTTCTACCTCAACCCATGGAATTCATTTGGTTTTCCAGACTTCCCTGAGAAGGGCCCAATCCTTCAGGCTTTTGCTGGGTTTTGTTTTCTTTCTTGCTTTTGTTTTATAGGTATCATTCCTCTCATAGCTGAGACCAAATGAATTTGCATAACTTTGAGAAATATTCCATATCCAGATTGGCAACCTATGGACAGAATTCAGCCTTATGTGATATGAGGGGCCAAGATACACACACTGTGAAATATCCAGATTTTGGAACAAAAAATGAGAACACTTTAAAACACTGTTATAAAGAGCAGAGGCAGCTCAGGAGGGTAACTATATCCGAAACACAAATTTTGTTTCTTCTCCAGAATGCATTGAGGTCAGGGGCATATAAGAGAAACAATGTGAACACTTCCCATCCTGCTGCCTTTGCCAAAATGAATCCTTCTTCATCAGAACTGGGGAAATAGGCCAGAAGCACCACACAGACTTGGTGAGGACTTTGGCGCTGCACCCATCCTTGGGGGTCCCAGATTTCTACCATATTCTATTGGTCAAGTAAGCCACTAAGTGCAGCCTGCACCCAAGGGGAGACAAACTCAACTCTAACTCTCAGCCAGAGGAGTAGCAAAGAATTTGCATTCATCTTTAATCCATCACAATGTTCACTCAGCTAATGTACAATGTTTACCAGAAAGGCTGGCTGGCTAAATAAACAACATAAACCAAAATAACAGAAAATAGTCAGTGTCCTGGTAATCCTCATTATTGTTTTCTTTATTCAATTAAATGGTGCACATCTGAGAAGGGATTTTTGGTTGTTACCCTATCTGTTCTGTCTCATTTTGCATTATTCAATTAAATGGTGCACATCTGAGAAGGGATTTTTTGTTGTTATCCTATCTGTTTTGTCTCATACTGACTATTTAGCTTCATATTTGTTGGATTATATCAAACATTTATGCCATTTTAGGTCTCTGATGAAATATATAAAGTCCATAAGAAAGCCATTTTCAGGGTGTTTCACCAGCCTGATAGGTAAGTGGAAACATCGTGCACATAAACTCTCAAAATATGGAAAATTTCACTTGATTTTTGTTGGAATTTTCTAATTCTAGAACTTACTACTGCATTTTATAACATAATTTCTTCAATTAATATTCCATCACCTTTTCAAAATCTGTAATCAGTTTTAAAAAATAATGTACTCCACTTATCAAATATGAAATTCCAGTAAACACCCTTTAGAAGGGCTTTTCCATATTGTCATATTGAAATGAAAATCACCCCAAACAGATTTTCCCCCTTCTTTAGGAAGCAACTGAACAATCTCTATAAAAGGCTGAAATTCCTGAAATGCCAAGTAAGAGAGATAAGAAACTGGGATAGCCAGGGGATATGTTTTGCAGCCCTAACGAAAACAATAGCGATTTAAGTAGCTATCATATAGACACTTGATGAATCCTTTTATTATCTCTGAAAGATTCCCTGTTGCAGCATGCTTTTGTGGGTAAAGAGCTATATATTGGTACATGCAGCTCATAATTATGTCAGCCTAACCACAGCCAACACTGACAGCCTAAAACATTAAAGATTTTATACAGCTACTGCCGAATACAGCTTCTTTTATTGGCTCAGAGAGCAGGTATCAACTATAATGAGGTAATAAAATTTGCAAGCACTGTTTATGTCCTGCTGTTTTTTTTCCCCCCTCTCCCTGAAATAATAACAGCAGGAAGAGGAGGAAAATCCTCTTAGTTCTAACATATCACTGATTTCTTCGAAAGCTCTCACTTTGCATGGCTGGGGTGCCATAAAGCTGTTTGCTTTCTTGAGTTTTCATGCTGGCAAACTTCCTACTTAAATAGAAGCTGCAAATTCCTGAAGCACATCTTACAAGTCAGATTACTGAGGCTGCAGGATTAATCGTTTTTATTTGCATAACTGTAAACTTAAGGTAGCGCTTCCCAAGCCTGCATCGTCTAAATTGCACTTTCTGATGAGATGCAAAATCCTCTAAAAGGGTTCCCAACCTAAACCAATTTGTAAAGTTGTTTTGTTATTTAAAACATTAAAGAAATTAAAGTGATTGGGATATAATTAGATTAATATTTATATCTTCCAAGTTGTTTTAATTCTAATATAGAAAAGATTAAATATCCACTCAGAGGATTAAGCAAAAAGTCTAGCAGTAGCAACACATTTACATTGCCTTACTGTGCAAATTATAAACCTAATTAATCTAAAGTTTCCTGCAAATTGAATTGGATATTCATTCACAGTCTAGCACAACTTTACGTACTTAGAATTCACTCCGATATTGTTTTCTTATGTGTATATTGAGAAGTAGGGCTACGTTGCTTGATGTACGAATCACATTAGAATGGCTTCATTTGGGTTCTAATTGGTGGAAATTAAATCTCAACATAAATTTATGTGGGGAAAAAACTAAAGACTTTGTAATTATGTACGTGTCCAATAATAAAACACACCCTGGCCTCCCCATCTACTTGCTGTAGATAAAATAGAAAATGTATTCCTGTTACTTCTTTCTGAAAGCTTTGAGTTCATATTTTTTCCTTGTACTGAAGAGAACATGATCAAAAGGTTTCATCCTTTTTTAATGGCCATAAGTAAGGGCATCTAGTTATTTTGCTTTGCAATTGTGTCGGCATCTAGTTATTTTGCTTATGATCAAAAGGTTTCATCCTTTTTTAATGGCCATAAGTAAGGGCATCTAGTTATTTTGCTTTGCAATTGTGTCCCCATCTGTCACCTCCCTCACCCCACTCCCAAATACACAAAAATACTCCTAGAGTCTCCCTGAATTAGTTGGATCAGCAGCATAGATGTCAGATCAATTCCAGATATATTAGTGATTCTCTTCTTGCCGTCTATTCCTCATGCAATTGGACTTAGGTACTTTGTATTTAGGAAGTATTTAGGTACTTCCTATATTCCCAGCACAAGGTGGTTTTCCCTAGACTTATGGGATGGGCTGCTTGTCATTCAAATATGCTTCAGTATTCCAGCTCTCTCTTTCCAGGCACATGGTAGTTCATTTTCTGCCGACTTGAAGTGAGGTGTGGCTATTAAACTATCTCTGCCCAATAAAATGTGAGTGGATAATAGTTTCTTCCAGGCAGATGCTTTAAGGACCAGTATATACTTTGTCAGTTCTCTTTTTTCTCTGCCATGGAAACCAGTAATATTCCAGAAAATGACTCATTCATCAACCTACATCCTGGCTTAAAAATGACTCACAATGGACAAATAGCATGGGCAAGAAATAAAACATTGTGGTTTTTAAGTCTCTAAGATGTGAGGTATTATTTGTTACCTCAGCAAATCTAGCCTATCCTGACAGATATAGCTTCCCAGTACTAATCTATGACACAAGTACTGTTATCTTTTCCATTTTGCAGATGATAAAAAATAAAACCCACCTCTCTAAACCACTATTCCCTCATAAAATGGGGATAATACAGCACATATTTTCATAGCTATTTGGAAGTTTAACTGAGATAATACACAGTTGATCTTGAAACAACATGGGTTTGAATTGCATGGGTCAACTTACACGTGCAATTTTTTTCAGTAAATACTGTAAATGTATTTTTTCTTCCTTATGATTTAATATCATGTTTACAGTATATAATATGTATGTGAAATATGTGTTAATGGACTATGTATGTTATCAGTAAGGCTTTTGGTCCACAGTAAACTATTAGTATTTAATCTTTTGGGGAGTCAAAAGTAATAGGCAGATTTCAACTGCAAGGTGGTGGGGGTAAGTCAGCACCCTAAACCCTGCATTGTTCAAGGGTCAACTGTATACTCAGCACCTAACTCATGAAAAGCGCTCAATTAAATAGTTAACTCTTGTTATGATTATCTCCTTGTAGAAAAGTGAAACTCAGTGCAAATTATTCAATTGCTGGAATGAGAGGATGACACTAAAAGAATTTGTGGAAGAGACCGGCTAGCTGTTCACCAACTTTCTCCCCGCTGAGCACACAGCAAACTATATTTCCCAGCCTCCCTTGCAGTTAGGTCATGTGACTGAGCTATAGCCAATAAAATACAAGTGGAAGTGGCATGTGGCACTTCAAGCCTGGGCCAGTTTAGCTCACCAGCTTCACTGGAATGAAGAATGTGGCAACCTTCAGAAGGTCTCTGTAGATCATGGTGAAGCCACAGAAAGGAAAGAGCCTCGGTCCTTGAATCACCACTTGGAGGAGAGTGTATTGCTGATCAGAACACCTGTTTTGGATATTATGTTAATGGAAAACAAACTTTTATTGTATTTTTTAAGACATTGTGCACTTAGGTTTAAGGATAGTTTCCTGCGTGTAATACAGACTCAATTGGTGAATCCATTTCCCAAGAAAAGTCTTGCTTGTCCACGGTAAGCCAACACTTATTCTTCTAAAGATAAGTTTTCTTTCCAACAGGATCAAACTTCAAGTCACACATGTACTAACTGATCATGAAACACCCCAGTGAGTAGGGCTGGTATTTACATCTATTTATTTTACTGTTGTAATGGTAACAAACAGCTTCCTTGGGAATAATCCTGCTATTAGCATTAATGGGTGAAGGTCTGTGATGTGTGGTTTGGGTGACTCTCCCATGTTCATGAAGAGTCCTCAAGGCTGCCAATCTGGGCTTCTCATTTCTCCTCAACTG
>NW_007742277.1:0-3558 GCF_000696425.1 Galeopterus variegatus
CAATCCCTTTCTTTTGCACTAATCTTAGCTAATTGTCACTGGGCTGCACCATTACATGCTCTCTGCCTCTCTACCACATAGGACTTGCCCGGTTTTCTGTATTCATCTATTTTTGTTGCCTATAACAAAATACCTGACTGGTGGTGATGACAGTGAACCAGGGGTCTTACCTTGCAAAATGGTCAAAGCAGAGAGATTCTTGCTTTCAATATATAAGAAGAATCAGGAAACCCTATCTATGCAGCCACTAAAAAAGTGCACTGTGTCATCTCTCTTGTTGTTCAGCTAGACTATTTTTACACTATTGCATTGATGCATATACCTAATTTATAGTAATTTATAATAATCTGAATAACACTTTTTCAAATTTTTATTTTTTTTATTTAATGTTACCAAACGTAGTTAATAGATGAGCATACCCTTGAGAAAAAAAAAAAAAAAAAAAAAAAGGGGGGAAGGGAACCGAAGAGTTAAATCCATTTGCTCCCACATTGCTGTGGATATTTATCACAAGTAAAAAAGGATGCACATGTATTTTATAAGCCTCAGGAACAGCTGGGCTGCAGAATTTCTTTCAAGCTGTCTCATTTTCTTAGTAATATTTGGGGATCCACACCCCAAAATCCTAAAAATATCTGCAAATATTGATCATAAACTTTATTGAAAAATTTTAGAATTATAATCTGATCAGAAAAGATAAGTCATATATTTCACTAAAGAAGAATATGGCCAAAGGGACAAAAAAATGGAGTAAATTTTGAGATTTTAACTTGATTAATAAATATATATGCATATGTGTGCATGTGTGTGTGTGTGTGTGTGTGTGTATATATATATATATATATACACATATAAATCGTTTGTACACTTAATAGACCACTATTTTATCTATTAATACTAACAAGAGAACATATGTTATTTTCCTGTATTAGCAAGTACCACACAGTAAGCTATGGAAATCCCAAACTAGGAGATAAACTGTTCATTATGTAGACAGTATATGAAGACAGAAAAGAAACAGAAGGTAATTCTCTTGTACTTTCCATAAAGATTGATCTACCATTTTTACATATGATCAGAAATTTTATAAGCACTTAATTCCCCATTTTATCTCTTCTTCTTCTTTGAATGTGTGATTTTTCTTTGCCTTGAACACTATCCTATTCATATTTCAAATTTGGTGTCTATATTACTTTATTCCGAAAAGCCTTCTCTCCAGATCAAATTGAATAGCCTTGTTCGGTGCTCCCGGTTTGTTCGGTGCTCCCGGTAATCTGTACTTCTCGGTCAGAAATTCATTAGTTGTTGAGTTTTTAAATTGTTTCTCTTCTGCCACTCAACCTTTTCTCTGTTAAGGCAGCATGTGAGATTCTCTTGCTCACTATTGTAATCTGAGCCCCTACAAGAATCTCTGGCACATCGTGAATTTCAAATACACATTTCTGTATGGAAAGAAAACTATAACCAATATGTAGAAGAATACCTGGAACACAGTAGTTGCTCAAAATACATTTGTATATGCTTTATTATCTTTAGAACTCCCATCTCCTAGTGTAAACATAATTTCACTTGCAAACTGATAACTAAGAATTTTTTACTTCATTTCCCAGAATTTTTCATTCACAGTAATTAGTCTGAATCAAAATGAAAGAGTCTATTTCGAATTGGATTTTACATGGAACAATCATCACAGGTCTAGACAGAATACTAACCAATGCCTGTTTCTTACTATAGACCATGTATAGAATCCTCCTGGAAAAATAGCATTGAAATTGTCACCCAGCAGGATGGTATAAAACACCCTTATCTGGGCTCATAAAGAGATTTAAGGGCTTGTTTTCCTATGCTGGCTACGTGATCAGGCCTAGTGACATAATAGATTTTTTTTATCTGGAGTTATTCTCAATAGTGAATGTTGCTCTGGGATATATCCCAGAACTGGGATCCGTAAGTGAACTTATAGTAGAGGTGACATCTCACTTCAGTTGCCAGAAAGAGACCCATTGCCAGCTTCCATTCAGCATGGAATAGAATAACCTCCTGTTCAGCATGGAATGGGTGCTTAATTAAGAAGCCTTCCACCTTTACTACAAACTACCTTCTGAAGGGTCTACTGTAAGTGATATATTTCATTCTTCTAAATCCTTATGAACCTTTTAGTCTGAGGTTGTGTGTGTCATTATATGGTCTTGAACCTCAAGCAGTCGAGATGTCCATTTAAAAAACCTTTGATAGCCATTATTTAGGGAAAGTGTACAAGGTTTAATAGTATTTCAAAGAAGGTTATTTTAATGTGACGTTAGAATGCCAATTTTTAACTGTTTATAAAATTTTGATTTTAAATACTAAATTACACCTCTTTGTGGATGAATATTTGACAGCTATGAACTATTTTAATTATTACACCACAGGAAATATAATTTTTATCGATTACAACTGGCATAATTAATGGTATAATTAGAGTGTTTTACTGTGTGCAATTGGTACACAGAATGGATATTTATTAAGGACCTACTGTCACAGTAATTTTCCAGTAGCAGCATTTAGCAATTTCAATCGTAAATTCGATTCACTTCTCACTTGGCAATTTGAATTAATTCTATCTGATCAAGGACTCTAACAATAAAATGAATTCTGAGTTGTAAAGTAAGTATATTGTAATGATTATTTTGAGTCTGTCAGTTTGGGCATGTTCACTGCAGTTTAAAGTGAACTTCAAAAACTTGTAAAGTCATCAGCGGTATAATGATATACTTAGATAGCGACAAGTAAAATATAAGAAAATTTGGAACCTGTACTTAATAGATAGACTGCATAGCTTGATTCCGTATATGATTTTCCCCTCTATGAAATTTGCTCATATTAATTGATACAATAATCTATAACGAAGAATAAAGCAAAAATCGGCGGCCTCATGATACCGTAAATGGCTAAATAATAATTTCAACATAAATTACAGTTGAACCTTAATCATAAAAAACAGTGGCCTGATCAATACACTAACAAAAATGAAGGTGGTTTATAAAGGTGATAGAATTTGACTGGTGCAATATCACTTATTCCAGTCCTTAGAGGAAGAGTTGCTTTTATACTGTCTATTGTCAGCATCCACTTAAACATATTTCTTAATTTTATACATCACATACTAGAATAACTCAGTACGGCGTCTTCTTAAAAGGATTCCATTCTTTGATTCTGCCATAATTCCAAAATCAAATGGCTTTTTCAAACTAACTGATCATGTAAACCATTGAAAGTATGCAATTGTATATACTATTTTTGTAGAAATAAATTGAGTTAGTTTCTTAATGCTTATTATTATTTTTTTCATTTTCATTCTTTAAGGGCCACCAGCTGGAACCTGGGAAGTAAAATAACTTACTGTTACAAACCAGCCTCTATACCCCCAACCACCCCACAGCAGGTGTTCATTCATTAGATTCAAGTCAACCTTTCTATTATATGAATAGTTCCCTTGTTGCCTCACTGTGTAATCTTCATTTTCATTAACAATGACTGTTCATCTTTATAATGATTTTATTGCCTAAACCTATGGGA
>NW_007742277.1:5868-6692 GCF_000696425.1 Galeopterus variegatus
CAGTTTTGGTATCGTTTTGGAATTTGCCAATTTCGTCTAAATTTCCCAATTTAGTGTCATCGGGTTATTCTTGGTATCATTTCATTGTCCTTTTTTTGGTGTCTCGTCGATTGAAATGGATATTCTTATATGGAATGCTTGTAGGTATTTCGTCTTATTTCTTTGTTTTTCTGATTATTTAAATAATTTTTGAGTTATTGATTATCTCCTAGTGTATATTATTCCCCTTCTCCTCCTGTTTTGGGTGTGGCATGCTTTTTCAGTATCTTTATTATCAGTATACTTTATTATTATTGAAGTACTGTCTGCTATCCATTGTAATACTGGTTTTGTTCTACAGATCATTTAAGTGGCATTACTTCAAACATGGTGAGGAAGTTAGTTATCTTTTTATATTGATTTCTAAAACAGTGCGTGCTGATAAGAGAAGAAGCTCTGTATGTTTTCATTTCTTTGATATCCATTATTTTTTTATGATCATATGGCCAACTTTTGTAAGTTCATAATATGTGCTTGACAAGACCATGTACTCTATAATTCGTCCTCAAAGTCAAAAAGCAAATGGAAGAAAACCTAATTTTTGGAAAAGTCACTTCACAAAAATGGAGATCCAAAGAGCCAATTAAAGTATATGGTTTCTAAATATTATTATTAGTGGGATATGTCTAAACAATTAAACACTCATCTGAATGGCTGAAATTTAAATTCCACTGTGTTCAAGTTTCCACTGTTTGTGTTCAAATAATATTTTTTTACCTAATGGGTGCTCTTTTCTATGTATCTCTCCTCCTTGTACTTTACAGAAATTCTCTATTTTTTTAAAA
>NW_007742277.1:8621-9334 GCF_000696425.1 Galeopterus variegatus
ATATTCAGTTTTTTCAGGACCACTTGCTGTCTTTCCCCCAATGTATGTTCTTGGTGCCTTTCTCAAACATCAGTTCGATGGAAGCACCTATTTTTAAACTGATATTTGAAACTTCCCTGACATTGCATCTTCAAAATTGTTTGATCTAATATTTATTTTTTCTCCTTTGGAGCTTGGATTACAATAATAGTGTGATTTTTTTCTTGCATGCTATTTATCTTACCCTTTCTTCTGTATTTTTCAATTATTTTTTTTTGTCTCTCCAAGGTTCTTTCTTTCAGTTTTGTTTGGTTTTACAATTTCTATTTGGTTCTTTTAAGAAGCTGCTCTGTTACTTTGATGTGGTATCTACTTCACTGTAGCTATTATAAGAGGAATCAGACTAGTGACACAACATTAAATGTATTACTGAATAACTGGAAGGACTGAAAAATAGAAAGTGGCTGAATCTCAAAGCCACAAGGCAGAAATGGGTCACCCAGGAGACTTCAGACCATGCCAAGGTCAGGCACCCAGAATGAGGAAGCTTCCTATCAAATGGGAAGCTATAACTCTGTATGTCTGTCAGTTCTCAAGCCATGCTTCCTCTGCGATAACCTGAAAATCACTGCTACAACTGCTGTTTCCAGAACTCTGATGCCTTTGCCATAACCTAACAGCAATCCTTAACCGATTTATTTTTGGTAGTTTTTTACACTCAAAAATTACTGGAT
>NW_007742277.1:12176-14149 GCF_000696425.1 Galeopterus variegatus
CTTCCATAGAATAATAATACTTGGCAAATATTTTTGAATAAGTATGAAACAAAACATTACAAGATTTTCAGAACATTTATTATAAGATTTATAGCTACAATAACACAGTTTTTCTCCCTTTAACAATATCTGGTAAATATAAAAGCATTTTTTGAAATATTTGCTATATATCCCACATAAGACAAAGGAAATATTTTACTAGAAATATTTAANCGCAATATCCCTTCTTGGCATTGCCCTGTTCTGTAAACAATGTCTGGTCACTCTTTTTAACATTAGCAATGATCGCTAAGTTTCACCTTTATGCCCTGCGGCTGCTTATATGTATTGTGGTACTCGTATTTTCACTAATCGGTATTAATCTTTACAATATTGTTAACTTTTTGAAGGTCGTTACATGATGATATCCTCACATGGGGCCCAGGGCTTTTATTTTGGTATAGGGTTTGTAATGTATTCAAAACATAAAGAATATTTCAACGAGAAAAATGAGACTATAACTTTTTACAAAAAATGCACATATATGGGCCTGACCCGTGGCTCACTCGGGAGAGTGTGGGGCTGGTAGCGCCGAGGCCGTGGGTTCGGATCCTATATAGGGATGGCTGGTGAACTCACTGGCTGAGCGTGGTGCAGGCAACACCAAGCCAAGGGTTGCGATTCTCTTACGAGTCAAAAAAAAATACACATATATTTGTTGAATGTTATTTCATTTGTTACCCTACTGTATCAGTCTGTTTTTGTTGCTAATAACAAAATATACGCATCTGGGTGATTTATAAAGAAAACAAAGTATATCACTTAATGTTTCTGAGGCTGGGAAATCCCAAGTGCATCTGGTGGTAGCAACAGTGACCCAGGGGTCTCACACTGTAAGAAGGTGGAACCAGAGAGAGTAGACAGAGAGAAAGACAGATTCCCCTTTTCTTTAAAAGCCCTCAGAACCACGATCCTGTCCACCAGTTTTAAGCCATTCACTATTGCATGGTCCTACAATCCAATCACCTCTTGAAGGCTCCACCTTTCAATTGCATAATAGGATTTCCCACCCTCTTAACCAGCATGGTGGGGGATAAGTAAGACACAGAGATTAGGGGACACAATTCAAGCTTCAATGAGTTTTGGGGGGGACAAAATTCAATCCAGTACATTTGGCCCCTGGCCCCTCAAAACTCATGTCCTTTTCACAAGCAAATACATTCATTTCATTGCCAAAGACTTGTCTTGTTTCAACTCAAAAATTGAAGGTTCAAAGTCCCATCTGTGAAATCAATATAAGTTATCTCCTTCCAACGTACAATGGTGGGACAAACATAGGGTAAATATTCTCATTCCAAAAGGGAGATATAGGCCAGCAGGAAGGTGTAACTAGTCTCAAACAGTTCCAAAACCCAGCATCGGAAGCATCAAATCTCAAAGCTTGTGAATCAGGTACTTTTACTTCATGTTCAACCTCCTGTGCAAGTTTGTGGGGGGTTGCATCCCCAAGTCCTTGGGCAGCTCTGCTCCTATGTCTTTCCTGGTCTCAGGCCACACTTCAGCTCTCCTCAGCTGGGATTCCACTCTGGTAGCTCCAAAAGTCTGAGGTTGCTGTGGCGGTCCTGCTCTCACAGCTCCACTAGACATGGCATTGTTGAGGTTTCGCTGCTGCAACTCTGACTGCACGTTTCCACCTGGCAATGCTCTAGTGAACGGTTGTCTAGGGTGACTCTGCCTCTGCAACAGATCTCTTTCTGGGCCTGACTTTTCCATACATCCTCTGAAATCACGTTGGAGGCTCCCAAGCCATCACAGCTCTTGCATTCTGCAAGCCTGCACACCTAACAAGATGTGGACTCTTCCAAGGCTTCTGGCTTGTGTTTTCCAAAGCTGTGAGTCCAGCCACACCTGGGGCCAGTTTAGCCACAGCTGAAGCAGCCAAAGCAGCTGGGGTGCTGGTGTGGGGAGCAGCATCCCAAGTTGGCCTTGGGCAG
>NW_007742277.1:14529-18915 GCF_000696425.1 Galeopterus variegatus
CATATTCTCATTCCAAAAGGGAGATATAGGCCAGCAGGAAGGTGTAACTGGTCTCAAACAAGTCCAAAACCCAGCAGAGCAAGCATCAAATCTCAAAGCTTGTGAATCAGGTGCTTTTACTCGATGTTCAACCTCCTCTGCAAGTTGTGGGGGGTTGCATGCCCAAGTCCTTGGGCAACTCTGCTCCTATGTCTTTCCTAGTCTCAGGCCACACTTCAGCTCTCCCCGGCTAGGATTCCACTCTGGTAGCTCCACAAATCTGGGGTTGCTGTGGCGGTCCTGCTCTCACGGCTCCACTAGACATGGCATTGTTGGGGTTTCTCTGCGGCCACTCCAACCCCACGTTTCCACCTGGCAATGCTCTAGTGACGGTTGTCTTGGGTGACTCCGCCTCTGCAACGGATCTCTTTCTGGGAAAGACTTTTCCATACATCCTGTGAAATCGCGAAGGAGGCTCCTAAGCCGTCCCAACTCTGGCATTCTGCAAGCCTGCACACCTAACACCACGTGGACTTTTCCAAGGCTTCTGGCTTGTGTTTTCCAAAGCTGTGGGTCCAGCCACACCTGGAGCCAGTTTAGCCACAGCTGGAGCAGCCAAAGCAGCTGGGGTGCTGGTGTGCGGAGCAGCATCCCAAGTTGGCCTTGGGCAGCAAGCCTGTGGATGGTACCACAGCCTTTTTCTCCAAGACCATTTTGTTTCCCCAGGTCTTTGGGTCTGAAACAGAAGGGTTGGCCCCAGAGGCTTCTGCAATGCCTTCTGGGCCATTTCCCCTTCTCTTGACAATCCCTTTCTTTTGCACTAATCTTAGCTAAGGGTCGCTGGGCTACACCATTACATGCTCTCTGCTTCTCTACCACATGGGATTTGCCCGATTTTCTGTATTCATCTGATTTTGTTGCCTATAACAAAAGACGTGACTGGTGGTGATGACAGTGAACCAGGGTCTCACATGGCAAGACGGTGGACGCAGAGAGAGAGAGAGACAGATTCCCCTCTCTGTTCTTTTAAAGCCCTCAGAACCATGCCCCAACCACCATTTTTTAATACATTCCCTACTGTAATGTCCTCCAATACAAACACCTCTTCAAGGTTCCACATTTCAATTACCATAATAGGATTTTCCACCCTCTTAACAGTCACACTGGGGGCTAAGTTTCCAATACATAAAACTTGGCGGACACAATTCAAGCTTCAGTTAGTTTTGGGGGACATAATTCAATCCAGTACAACTGCTAACGTTGGCAGTAACAGCATTTGATATCACTTTATAGAAAATTATCATGAATATTGATATTTACTTGAAACATAATCTGTGTAATATTAATTTACTACTCCTCTTTATTACATTAAAGAAATGCATACATGTTAACACGCTTCCATAGAATAATAATACTTGGCAAATATTTTTGAATAAGTATGAAACAAAACATTACAAGATTTTCAGAACATTTATTATAGGATTTACAGCTAAAATAACACAGTTTTTCTACCTTTAACAATATCTGGTAAATATAAAAGCATTATTGAAATATTTGCTATATATCCCACATAAGACAAAGGAAATATTTTACTAGAAATATTTAATAGCACCCTCTCATTATTTTCTCATGCCCTTTTTGTTAAGTTGCACACTAAAGTGCAAACTTAAAATGAACTATAACTCTTTTTTGTCTGGAGACTTTAAATATAGATGAGTTAGTGCAATGTACATTGAACTGTCAGCCAGAAATTTGTGTGTGTGATTTTTCAAAGTGGAAATCTTTCTAACAACACAGAAATGCAATTTATAAAAAGAAATAATAACCTAAGACTTTGTACAAATCCGTCAAAGTCAGTGGTTGTGCAAGCCCTTCTATATATCAGTTTGAATGTCTAAGATATAAAGGCACAGTGAACAGGTGACCACGTAGGTCCTCCCTGCAAAGTTTAAAATGACTAAAGAAATAAACCATCTAACATCTGTGTGACACTAAAATCATACAAGTATTGTGTCTGGTGTTTTGGTATCCCATTTAGCTAAATTCCTTATATTTTGATAAGATACAATTGTACCTATGAAAAAACACCGTTTAAATATTAAAGATCTAGAATCTTTTAGTAAGTGTCAAAATAACATCAAACACAGAGGCTCCAATTTTGGCAAGGTCGTGACCTGCTAAAACTGCTTTTCAATGTTCCTATGTAAGCCACATTAGAGTAGTATTCACCAGGCCTCCTATGGGCTAATACATAAAATAGATCAGATCCTTCTCAAGTTTTACTTCCAAGGCTGTAGAATCATGCAGCTCCCTTTTACTGAATGAAAAAGTTCTATTTGGCATTTTGGAGGTCATGGGCCTCTTAGGATGGTATTTCTCCAAGTACAAAGTTGTCTGCTGGTAAAAGACCCACCTTGCTTTTGTCTTATGAACTGTACCACATCTTCATATTTCATTCTGCCTTCAATTAACACTAGGGCATCCAGCATTGGAGCTCTCCCAAGACCCGCAGCATGGGGAACCACAAAACAAAAACTGGGATCTTCACAAAATTTGTTTTTTTTTTTTACAAGTTTTGCCCACATATAAACAATCTGGATGGATAGTGGTGCACCATCACCAAAAGGCCAGTCCAGGACCTCTGTGTCTTCGTTCTCCAAAATGGCAGGGTTGTAAGGCAATTCACATACTCTTACTAGTGGTGACTCCATCCTTCTTAAGTTCCTGTAAGAATATGTTGGGCATTGGTTGGGTTGTGCATAACATGAAATCTCATATTCCTGTCTACAGTCTCAACAGGAGCAGGGCGGGTCATTCCAGCTATGTTGATGTAATTAAATTTTTTAAAAACACAGAAAGAAATTAAAATNCTTCTTAAGTTCCTGTAAGAATATGTTGGGCATTGGTTGGGTTGTGCATAACATGAAATCTTATATTCCTGTCTACAGTCTCTACAGGAGCAGGGTGGTTCATTCCAGCTATGTTGATGTAATTAAATTTTTTAATAACACAGAAAGAATTTAAAATAACAGACTTCTACTACAAAATAGTCCAGTTGAATACAAAGTTCGGAGTAATAGGAAATGAAATGAACCTCCAAACTAAAAGCATCACTGTTTCAATCAAGTAATACTGAGTCAACAGATAATAAAGGGCACTCAGCTTTACCCAATCCTGGTCGTGTATAATGTTTGGCCATTGAGTGTAGCTATTCATTGTCCCAGTTATTCATTCTCCTGAGAACTTCTCAAATATTCAAGACTTTCTGGAGTTCACGAGTCTGTGAAGAGGTTGGGAAGTTCCTGGCAGTAATCTCCACCATCCCTCAGAAAGTCCATAAATGTGTGACCAAGTACACTGGGGAACTGAAGGATATGTTCACTCATTGGTGAATGTACCCTAATCAGATAGCTGGTCTCGATGCAGATATGTCACTACCCAATGCGCAGATCTGGGGAAAGCAGGCCCATTAACACCTGGGCCCCACACATGCCTTATGTGGCTTGCTTTTGTCACAAACACTTTCTCTCTGTCTTTTGTTCTCACAGTGAATGGAAAAGGACAATCCAGGCCACCAATCAAGATCAGGGGATACAGCTTCCAGTCAAGATGGTGGAATAGACAGTCCCCAACATCACTCTCTCCCACAAATCAACCAATTTACAACTATTAAAAAGTGAGGTCAACAAAGCTGGGGCTTTTAAGGCTCAGGGGAAGAGGAGGAGACCCCTATGGAGTTCGTGAAGGCAGGAGAAGCCACAATGAGGAAAAGAAAGAACTGCTCCAACAATTTTGAGCCCCCAATGCTTCAAGGCTGGAGCTGGTGAGCACATGGAGCAGGAGCTGGCAAACGCTGAGCTATGCCCTTCAGATGAAGTTGCTTGGAGGCTTCAGGGGAGAAGGGGGCCTTGGTGGCTCCCTGGCAAGCAAGACTAATAATAGGGTTCCCATGTACCCACATAGGAATGAGGAGCCACAACAACTGAAAAAAAGGAGCCACTCAGAGGCCGGTGAGTCATCACAAGGGACTGGCCCATGGTCCACCCCATGGGAAGTGTTTGGAGGGTGGGCAGTGGAGGAGACAGGCCACCAGGAGTACATTGGGGCACAGCAAGGACAGCTGATCTGACCCCCAATCAGGGTAGGACCACTCAGTGGAGAGCGGTCAGGAATATAGAACAGCATGGGGTGAAGTTTGCTGAAAAGACTCAGGCCCAGACCATAGTTTTTATACAACCCAGGTGTACTAGATCTCATGAGAGCCTGAACTACCTATAAAGTCAACCATTAAAACCTGAGGTGCACAAAAAGCCTTCCCCAGGACATCAGCAGCAACATGGAAATTTAGCTAAACTACCGAGCTCAAGTGCTGGTCCCCACAGGAGTTTCCCCCATTTTAGAGGTAAG
>NW_007742277.1:19173-20446 GCF_000696425.1 Galeopterus variegatus
AGGTTCCCCATGTCCCCAAAAAGGAAGGAGGAGCCACAACAACTGAAAAAAAGGAGCCACTCAGAGGCCGGTGAGTCATAACAAGGGACTGGCCCATGGTCCACCCCATGCGAAGTGTTTGGAGGGTGGGCAGTGGAGGAGACGGGCCATCAGGAGTACATTGGGGCACAGCAAGGACAGCTGATCTGACCCCCAATGAGGGTAGGACCACTCAGTGGAGAGCGGTCAGGAATATAGAACAGCATGGGGTGAAGTTTGCTAAAAAGACTCAGGCCCAGACCATAGTTTTTAAACAACCCAGCTGTACTAGATCTCATGAGAGCCAGAACTACCTATAAAGTCAAGCATTAAAACCTGAGGTGCACAAAAGCCTTCCCCAGGGCATCAGCAGCAACATGGAAAATTAGCTAAACTACCGAGCTCAAGTGCTGGTCCCCACAGGAGTTTCCTCCATTTTAGAGGTAAGCAAAGTACAGCAAATTAGCTCCAGTGCAGAGTTTAAGTGGTAGGAACAGAAAATAATCCAACACAGAAGTGGAAGAGAAAAGAAAATACCCACAGACCAGAGACAATGTTTGATATGAACTAGTAAAGGTCTCACATCACCAAAGAACACCTATGAAAACTAGAAAGACCAGAAATCCCCTGGGCTACTAACCAAGGGAGGGGAGAGGGCTGGGGGCCTCGGCTACATCCCCCTGACACCTGCGACCAGCTCAGCAATGACCATCAAGCCACTGCAGGAAGTGCCCCGGACTCTCCTGAGCCAGGGTGGTGGGGGGACTTTAGCCTCAGCCACACCTCCCGACACCCTCAACCAGCCTAGCAATGACCACTGAGCCACTGCAGGAAGTGCCCCAGGCTCTCCTGAGTCAGGATGGTAGGGGTCCTAGGGCCTTGGCTGTACCCTCCCCGACACCCATAACCAGCCCAGCAATAACCAAGACACCACAAGACGCCCCAAGGCCTCCCATGCTGGAATGAGGGGGGTGCCACAGGCCTCAACCCCTCTCCTCTTCCTTCTTTCTCCTCCCACCCTATTTCCTTTCTCCTTCCCTTCTCCCACTCCGTCCAACTGCTCCACCACAACATCATAGTATGTAAAAAATAATATTAATAAATACTTAACAAAAGGTCAGGGGATCTTGGCCAAGATGGCCCTAAGTAGGGCAAGGCAGGAGTAATGCAGCAGCCAGGTGCATCACAAAGGTATGGTAGCCATCCACATGCCAGAGCTATTTATTTCTATGAAAATGTTCAGTAAATTACTTCA
>NW_007742277.1:21007-22252 GCF_000696425.1 Galeopterus variegatus
AAATCAAATTCCCTACATAAATCAAATTGCCTACATACAACGAGGCATGATCTAGTTTCTACGACTTAAAAATAAAAAATGTCAAAAAGAAAGAAAAAGAAAAGAATGGAAACAAGTGAACTAGTCTAGGGAGCTCTAAATCTCCTCAATCCCAGTGCACCCAAAATTCAAAACTGAACCAGTCTAGGGAGCTCTAAATCTCCTCAATCCCAGTGCATCCAAAATTCAAAAGTTCTTTACTTCCATTCAGGATAAGAAGTGAGGGTGGCATTGGGAAAAGAGTTGTGACTCTCTCATAAGTGGGATAGGAAAAGAGAATGCAACTTACCGCTGTATTTTCATGAAAATTTAAAGGTCCAAATGACTTTTTCCACCATCAAAACTACAGGGGATATGAAGGAAGCTAGTGTGGGAAAAAAAAGGTAGTGGAAAGGGAGCATATAAAGATATGTATGTGTAAAATGATAACATACTTATCTTTTCTGATTGGATGAGAAAAATGATGTATATCTATGAGTATTGTCATTTTCTTTATTCAAGCAGATGGTGAGGAAACAGTGAGTGTAATACATTATCCTACTATACTTACCATAATATGAATGATTGATTTCTATAATTCATTGAGTCCCTAGAAAATTACAAATACCATAATGTGTACAGCTATAGGCATACATATCCACATACACACACATACATGCATACACAGACATACATTACTTTTACATTGTGTGTATCATAAAAGCGTTCTGCGTCTGCAAAGATATATACTATGTATTTCCTTCTCTAAAATAACATAACCAAATTAGTAATAACTAAAAATAGACTACCAAAGAAGCCACTTGTCATATTTATTTATATTTTCTTTATAAACATGTTCTTTTTTCCTTTCATACATTTAAAATAAAAATTTCTTTATAAACATGTTCTTTTTTCCTTTCCATACATTTAAAATAAAAACTACAAGAAAAAAATCTTACTTGCAAGATTCTCGTTTTGTTAATATATTTTGTGAGAAAGCATGTCTGCTGTCAGACCCAGCACTTGTATTTCCACAACTCTTGACTAAAACTCCATGAAATGAGAGGAAATATATGCATTTTAAAATAATATATTTATAACAACCCATACAAAAATAAAACCATGTTATTCATGGATATATGTAAAGGAAGTCCATGGAGTATTTTTGCATTGATTCAATAAACATTTATTAAGGCTCTTCTATCTGCCAGGCATATAAATATTAGA
>NW_007742278.1:0-407 GCF_000696425.1 Galeopterus variegatus
GATGAGAAGAATGAATATTCTGAGGTTGTTGGATGGAATGTTCTGTAGATATCTGCAAAGTGCAATTGGTGTACAGTATTGTTAAGATCTTGTGTTTCTCTGCTGGTTCTTTGCCTAGTTGATCTGTCCAATATTGACAGTGGGGTATTCAGGTCCCCTGCTATTATGGTATTAGTGTCTATTTCCTTTAGGTCTAATAGAGTTTGTTTTATAAATCTGATTGCTCCAACATTGGGTGCGTACTTGTTTATGATTGTTATGTCTTCTTGATGCATCAGTCCTTTTATCATTATGTAGCGGCCCTCATTGTCTCTTTTTATGGTTTTTAGCTTAAGGTCTCTTTTGGCAGATATGAGAATAGCTACTCCAGCTCGTTTTTCTTTGCTGTTTGCATGGAAGATCTTTTT
>NW_007742278.1:655-3668 GCF_000696425.1 Galeopterus variegatus
GCAGGGTGTGTGTTTTCTGTTGAGTCTCCGCCTCCCTAGCCAGATGTCTCCCCTTTCTGTGTGCACTAGGCAAGGCTGTTGGACCTCGCACAGGCGGCCCGCAGGGTGTGTGTTTTCTGCAGAGTCTCTGCCTCCCTAGCCGGACGCATCCCTTCTCTGTGCACTCTGGACTGGGCTGGGACGTGTCTTCTGCTACCCTCGTCTATCAGCCGGGCCTTCAAGCCCCTGCTCAGCACTGCCCCTCCCAGGAAGTCTTTCAGATTTCTGCTAGGCGCAGACGACCGGTCGCTCTGGGTGCCTTTGTAGCACTGTATAGGGCTTTCTCAGGACTTATCACCTTCCTCCTGTTATTGCAGTTATCTGTGTGCTTATCTCCCACACTGGGGCATGAGCTCCTCAGGGGAGGATCCCACAGCACAGAGTTCCTCTTTGATTCCCCCTGGCGTGGACCAACTCCGGCGCCCACGTGCAGTCAGCTCTCCAGCAGGTTCAAGTGAGCTCAGGAGCACTCCGATCACACTTTTCCTAACCATAAATCGGTTAGGCATTTTTCCGAACTGATGGCTGCAGAGATGATATCTGCCTCCCAGTAAAAGGAAGTTTATTAGGGGCCGGAGCCCAGGGTGTGGTGGAGTGACAATTGTTCTGGCCCGTTCCTTCCTGTCCTCCCACCACTGGCTGGGGTCTCCCCATGCCACCAGTCCCAACAGAGAAACATGGGGGAAGTGGGATGTGAGGCCGGCCCACAGACCCCAGGAGGCTCTGTGCCAGCGCAAGGAAGTGGGAAGGCTCAGTGAGGAGCCAAGCCTGGAAAGGAGGGCAGGCCTGGCTGAGCCGGCTGTTCCTCCCCGACCTGAGAAAATAGAGGCAGCCCCGGGACAGTGACTGGCCTAGTGGGGCAGGCGGATGCCGGATGGGCATCTGCCCCTCAAGCAGGGCCAGGCTGGGGGTCACTCACAGAGCTGGGCCGGCCGAGTGGCTCCCTCTCCATTTCTGCATCATCCTAGCCGCTGCCTCGGCTGCTCACTCGGTCCCCGGCATAGCTCAGGCGCTCCCAGGGATCTTCTTTAATGTCGGCCATAAACCTCGAATCTGTAGTTGCTTTTTATAGTTGGAGATTAGCTGATCAAAGACTTATTCTTTTTTTGTTGCTCTTGGAAATGCAAATAGCACTCTGGCAGCACAGCGCACACCTCTCAGGCTCACGTTGTCTTCTGGCGCCCCAGCTCCAGACCCGTCACCATCTTGACTCCTCCCCAACAATGTCCTTTCTGTATGCTTGTCGTATCAATTTCAAGGAATTGTAATTGTTATGTCTTCTATGGCTAGGACTTCCACTGCTATGGTGAATAAAAGTAATGAGAGTGAGCATATTTGTTATTGAGGAAAAGCATTCAGTGTGATGTTTACTTTGGGTTTGTCATATAAGGCTTATATTATGTTGAAGTATATTTCTTCTGTACCTAACTTTTTGACAGATATTATTATAGAAGGATGGTTAATTTTTTCAAAAAATTTTTGCATTTTTTAAGATGAATATATGTTTCCACTCCACTTTGTAGCCCAAGGTATGTTTTCTCCCTCTGCATTACCAACACACCACTGTGGTTTCTCTTTCCTTCCTTCTTTCCCTCTTAGCTCCCACATATGAGTAAGTACATGAGGTATTTATCCCTCTGTGCTTTGCTTATTTCACTCAACATAAGTTTCTCCAGGCTCATCCATGTTGTTGCAAATGGGAGTATTTCATTCTTTTTTATGGCAGAGTAGTTTTCCATGGTGTATATATACCACAGTTTCCTTACCCAATCATCCATCAATGGACATTTATGTTGGTTGCATATCTTGACTTTTGTAAACAGAGCTGTGATGAACATGGAAGTGCAGGTATTCCTTTGACATGATGATTTCCATTCCTCTGGGTATGCCTGGAGGAGCGATTGCTGGACTGTATGGAAGATCTATATGTAGTTGTTTAAGAAACTTCCATTTTGTTTTCTATAGTGGTGCTTCTAATTTACAGTCCAACCAACAGTGCAGGAGTGTTCCCTTCTCTCCACACCCTCATCAACATTTGTTATTCACCACCTTTTTGATTATAGCCCTTTTTTATGGCAGAGTAGTTTTCCATGGTGTATATATACCACAGTTTCCTTACCCAATCATCCATCAATGGACATTTATGTTGGTTGCATATCTTGACTTTTGTAAACAGAGCTGTGATGAACATGGAAGTGCAGGTATTCCTTTGACAAGATGATTTCCATTCCTCTGGATATGCCTGGAGGAGCGATTACTGGACTGTATGGAAGATCTATATGTAGTTGTTTGAGAAACTTCCATTTTGTTTTCTATAGTGGTGCTTCTAACTTACAGTCCAACCAACAGTGCAGGAGTGTTCCCTTCTCTCCACACCCTCATCAACATTTGTTATTCACCACCTGTTTGATTATAGCCAGTCTAACTGAGGTGAGGTGGTATCTTAATGTAGTTTTAACTTGCATTTCCCTGATGAATAGTGTTGTTGAGCATTTTTTCATGATCCTGTTGCCCATTTTTATGTCTTCCTTTGAAAAATGTCTATTTAGTTCCTTTACCAATTTTTTAATTGGATTATTTGTATTGCTTGAGTTCCTTCTATATTGTGCATATTAGCAAATAATATGCACAATGCATAGTTAGCAAAAATAGTTAGTGAAAATTTTCTCCCAATCTGTACATTTCTGTTTCACTCTATTGGTTGTTTCCTTTGCTGTGTAGAAGTTTTTTAATTTGCTATAGGCCCATGTGTTTATTTTTTCTTTTGTTGCTTGTGCTTTCAGGCTCATGTTCATAAAGTCTGTGCCCAGACCTAGTTTTAGAAGCGTTTCACCTATATTTTCTCCTTCTAATTTTATAGTTTCAGGTCTTACACTTAAGTCTTTAATCCATTTTGAGTTGAGTTTAGTATATGGTGAGAGGTGCACATCTAGTTTCATTCTTCTGCATATGGATATACAATTTTGCCAGCAGT
>NW_007742278.1:4858-6334 GCF_000696425.1 Galeopterus variegatus
CCGTCAGTTTCTGATGAGGGCTCTCTTTATGGCTTGTAGGTAGCTACCTTCTCACTATATCCTCACATGGACTTTCTTTGGTGCATTCACAAAGAGAGTGGGAAAATGAACTCTGGTGTCTTTTCTTATAAGGACACTAATCCTATTGGATCAGGACATGACCTTTATGACCTCATTTAATCGTAACTTCTTCCTTAGAGCCCACATTTCCAAATACAGCCACACTAGGGGTTAGGGCTTAAACGTGTGAATTCAGAGGGAACACAAACATCAATCTATAATGGCCCTCAAGTGTTTGTACATTCTTTACACAGAATTGGAGTCCTGCTCTATGTTCAGTTTCAGAACCTGGTCTTTAAAATGAAATTTTAATAGTTGTAGAGTGATGTAGGGCTTATAACAGTGACAACAATAACAAAAATCCAGCAGAATATTCCTTCATTTTCTTCACCCCTGATTTATGGTCCCTCAAGACAATTATGTTTGGCCTTTTGTATCTGTGAGTTCTGCATTCTCAGATTCAATCAACTGCATATAGAAAATACTTGGGAAAAAAAGATGATTGCATGTGTACTGAACATTTACAGACTTTTTTCTTGTCATTATTCCCAAACAATACAGTATAACAACTATTAACATATAATTAACATTGTATTAGGTATTATAAGTAATCTAGAGATGATGTAAAATATAGAGGACAATGTGTGTAGGGTACATGCAAATACCTACACCAATTTATATAAGGAACTTGAGTATCTGTGGGTTTTGTATCGATGGGGTGTCTTGGAACTAAACCCATTTGGACACTAAGGGACATCTGTGATTTCAAATCTCTTACTATTTCTTCTGGTATCACCTTCATATTTGTAAATAATCTTCTAATTTCTTGATTTTTAAATTTTATACATCAGCTATGACTTCCTACAATGGAAGAATTCAGTTGTTTTATACCTCCACTCTATACACAAACTCACTTCTCCCACATCCTTCCAATATGTTGTTGTTATATCACTACATTATGTTAAATCAATATTCAGTGTTTATGTCTATGTGAATATTTCTCACAGCTGAGACATTAAAAGGAGAGGTAGTTAAGAGCAAAGATGATGCCACTAGACAGCATGGCTTCAATTCCTGCTTTTGCCACTTAACAGCTGTGTGATTTTGGGCATATCTCTTGATTATTCTCTGTCTCAATATCTCCATATTTAAAATGGGAACAGCAATAATACCTATTTGTTAGAATTGCTATGAGGATTAAAAGATTAAGCACCCATAGTAGTAGCTGGCACAGAGTAATTGGCATATATTGTCATATATTACTGTGATTCCTTGTATAATTTTTTTGTTTTTCCTAGAGTTAATCATTGCCTCATTTTTAGTTTGCTTAAATTTGAAAATGCTTATAAATAATTCAACCTCAAACTTTCTAATGGAGCTAGAAAATTCCAATCAATATGGTCAAACAGTAGTAAT
>NW_007742278.1:7112-7574 GCF_000696425.1 Galeopterus variegatus
CTTTCAGAAGTGCTTTGTAGTTCTCATTATATAGATCTTTCACCTCCTTGGTTAAATTGATCCCTAGGCATTTTATTTTTTTGTGACAATTGTATATGGGCTTACTTTCTTTATTTCTCTTTCTGTTAACTCATTATTGCAGAATATAAATGCAACTGGTTAGGGGGCATTTATTTTGTATCCTGCAAAGTTACTGAAGTTATTAACCAGATATAGGAATTTTTTGATAGAGTCTCTAGGTTTGTCTATATAAAGTATCATGTCATCTGCAAATAGAGACAATCTGACTTCATCTTTTCCAATCTGTTTTCCTTTTATTTCTTTCTCTTGCTTGATTGCTCTGACTAGTACCTCCAGTACCATGTTAAATAGAAAGGGTGAGAGTCACATCCTTGTCTTGTTCCTGTTTGTAATGGAAAGGCCCCCAGTTTTTCCCCATTGAGAATGATACTGGCACTGGGC